>NW_019213417.1:93112-171455 GCF_002532875.2 Varroa jacobsoni
ATCTGTGCGTATATATTAATAGAAATACAAGTGGTTACAAGCCTGCCTCTCGTTTCTGAAAACTCATAAAAAATAATTTCAGCACGTTCCTAGGTTCTGTGTGATTGGCACATACCTATCTGTGCATACTCGGAACTTTAGAACAGGTACTCCCGCCTGCGTAACAGGTAGCCGACAGGCGCTAGTCTGTTCGTTCGGTGGAACGAAATAAAGAGTAGTTGCCTTAAAGATGTCCCACACATCTTCCGTGTGCTGCAGCTCCTGCCGATGCTGCTGACTCCGTTTCTTCTGAGCTCTTCGGAGTCCATCCACCCTGGGAACGTCAACGGAAAGGAGATTCGTTGGAATTTCGGAGGCCTCAACCCTGAAGTTTGCGACAGGTGAACCCCGCCAAGACAATGCGTGGCCAGCGATGCCTGGGCAGACATGGCCTGTTCGTCTTCGTCCTCACTTCTCGCTTCATCGCTGTCTTCTGCTTCTGCCCCTTCTTGCAAGAATAATAATCAGCTAATAGGAGCTCTATCGCTCTCAACCCGAGCTCCGCTAGTCCACTCTGTCGCCCTCGACGACTTCACCCATTCTAACGTTAGCGTCGGCATCAATGTCTACAGTCAACGTCCCACAGCAAGTGTCGTCTGAAGCTTCATTTACTGACACGCACACACAGACCCACATGCACAAAGAGGCAAACGCTTCAGATTCGACCCTGCTCCTGACAGCTTTTGACCGCTCTCAGTCGCCGTCTGCCGAGATGGTGACTTCTCCGCATTCTTCGCATTGCGCAGCGCCATGCTTCGACTAGCGGGAAACAGTACGCTCTATATATATATTCACTGTATAATACTTACATGATGTCCTATGTTGAGCCTTTGCTCGTAGGTGCGTCGCGCTGTGTCACTAGTTTTTCATCTTATCGAAGGGCTCCGTCGTTTCGGTGGGCTGACATCGCGACACACGCAATGTTTGGTTCAAACTGTTTTCCACCACGTCATAGAGAAAAGGGGCATACTATGTTATCGATTGCTATTATTCTGTTCGCAGCACTTAGATCGTCCATTTAGCTTAACCCGCCCAATGTGTTAAGGTATCGTGCAAGTCAGTCGTACAATATTGTTTGTTAAGATCAAAACCTTCAAAGGCACCATCATTGGCTTAGATAAGCACAGAGACACACACATAAAATCATTGCGCACGCACGCACGCATGCACGTACACGCCCATATGCCCACGTTCACGCCTTATAGGTTATTCATGTTTATACCGCTAATCACACGGACACAGTTAAACAAACAAAGTTCCTTTTCAGTGACGCTGTCGTCACGCTGCCACGGCAACTGGCAATCGACGAAGACTTGTCACTTTTGTCATGGTCGTCGTTCTCCTGTTCTGCCGGAGCGTTCGGGAGTCTTCTAATGTTTCGCAGTGTCATCTAGCGGGCAGAGCAAGGATGGCAGTGTCGTCCAATCCGAGGCTCGCTGAATGAGTTCAACTGGCGTGCGCCGGGCACGCTCCTAGCAGCAGCAGCGGCAGCGCCGCCGCCGCCTTCCTTGCTGCGCCCGTCTCTCTCAGTCGCTCGGCGCTCTCGATCGTTGTCACTGCCTCCGTTGCGTTTACTGGCGAAAGACGAAGAGCTGGCTCTAGCTGTAGCCCTGTGGAGTCAATCCCCCCCCCCCATTTCGCTTCCCCACTTTCCATCCCATTTTCTCCCTGCGGCCCACGTCGCTGCACACCCCACCAACTCTAGGGCTAGACAAGCCTGCCTCCATGGAACCCTCGACTATGGAATTCCGCTACCTATTGCTACTCCATCTGCAAGCCAAAACTGCGCCAGCGCCAGTGGCAGCAGCAGGAATTGCCGACGTGGCAGCAATAGTAACCCATTACCAAGCCAGCCCACATATACTGGCTATGGCAGAAAGGTAGTCTGGGCAGGGAGCCAGACATACAAACCCAGTAGCCTACATCGCGGTCCTCGTTATAGCGTGCTCCATCTCCTTCCCACCTCAGGAGGCTCCTCCCCTCCTGAAATCCTCCAGCTCCTGATCGCGCTTCGTGGTCCTGCAGTTGCTGTTGCTTTGCGCTATGCTGCGTTGTACTGATTTCTGACTTACTGTCTGTCTTTACTGTCTGTATCTAAATGTCCGCTATGGGACAGCTGACTTAGCTGCGTCGCTGGATCCAATCTAGTGGTGACAAGCGCTGCCAATTTTACCGAGGTTCGTTTGTAGCCTCTCTTGCCATTTATATTAGCAATATACAAATCGAAACCACTGAATGCGAATTACTGCCTTTACCATTTGAGCGGTAGAAGTCCGACCGAAGAAATACCCAGTCTATTACTACTAGCGGCCCAATTTCATGCGGCAAACTCCCGTTGTCACTGCAGTAGCACTCGTAGCCCATTCGAAAACCCACTGTAACTCTGCGCTCTGCGTAGTAGCAGGCGGCAGAAACAGAATCGAGGCAGGCCTACGACGACAGAGTTCATCACGGCGTTGGCATGGCCCAGTAGAATTTCTGGTCCAGCCCGTTCATGGTGTTCAGCTCCATTCCATCTTCCTCTTTTTTTCTTTCGTCTACTTTTTCTTTGTCTCGTTGTAGTTATCGTCGTTGTCCTCGAATACCTCCAGCCTCTTCAGCTACCGACCGACCGACCGACCGACCGACCTACGGACAGACAGCCGACATCAACAGCAGAATCAACATCAGCTAAGGGGTGGTTTTTACTGGAAATGACCGTTACCCTTAGATCCTCGAAAGCGGGAGAAGCCGGCTGCAATTGCGCGAGATCGTGCGTTCGCCACGCCGTAGAGGAAGCTCTTGATTCTTCACCCCGCCCTTCCTGTCGAGCCGCTGACGATTGCGACGACGACGACGACGACGACGACGACTACGGTGGCGGCGGCAGCCGCCGCGGCAGAGGACGACCACAATGAGGAGGATTGAAGGCCAGAACAGAATCGAGCTGCCGCTCGCTCGGCCAAGCAAGCAGCAAGGGCTTCTGTCCAACATGTTCTTATAAAAGGGACCACGAACAGATAGAGGAGAGGTCAGACGTAGTCGTCGTACGACGAGGGTAACGGGGGTTACAAATCGAGTGGTGGCGCGCGACGAAGAGAGAAGCGAAAAAAAGAGAAGATTCAGCGGCGCAGAATGCTGACCTTGGGATTGTCAGTCGATCGCTTGATGGGTCGATCGCCGCGCTGCTGCTGCTGCTGCAGCAGCATCTCTCGCACAACGATTCGCGTGCGCGAAGCTCTTAGCCGCCAGCTAACTCGACACTAGTCGCTGCTTGCTGATCGTCGATGTCTGATGATTGCATAACCGGGCATCGCTGCTGGTTGGTACCCACCCGATGCTGTTGCGGCCATTGACTTAACCATAAGGATATGTGGACGAGTATGCAATGTACTGTATCGGATTGGTGTTGCTTCAAGCGAGCAAACAGTACCCAGGCACTCGCGCGCTGATCGTAACGACGCGTGCGGCAGCGTTCGCGGTAGGGTCGACCGTACTGGGCGCGAGAGCAATAGCAGCCAATGCGTCCCATAACGGGAATGCATAAGAGCGTACCATCACGAGGATCTATCTGTTTGGGTTGCCAAACAGAGAGATAGATTCCCGTGTGCGACATGATTGGAGGAAGACGGCGGCGGTGGCGGCGGCGGCGACGGCGGCGCCAGCGGTCGACGCGGAGGCCAAGTGACCTTCCCAGATCGTCGCCTTAATGATTTGCAGGACGCTTTGAACGTATAGTCGGACAGTCATCGCGGCGATATCGCTTCATGATAAAGTCCGTTTGTACAGAGTCTCATCTCTTATATCTATTTTTTCTTCATATGAACTCTTGATCGCTTTAGCAATCGATTGATGGAAGCAACCGGCTTCGATCAAAACTTTTTGTTCAATCCAATCATAATAAATCTAGTTCATTTGAAAATGGCAGGCGACATTATTGAAACAAAAGTGGCTTTATGAGAATTACGACATTCGTTCAGTGCTGCCCCAATAGCCGCACCGCAAATACAGAGAGACTAAAGGGTATCTAACCATTATCGAAACACTTTCCCCTATTAATATATGCAACGTAACTAATTATATTACACGTACTATATGAAGGAAAATAGTCGCGGTGGTGATTCGCGCCGTTACATCGTGAGGCCGAACCATAATACGACGAGGCGCGCCAATCAACGAGCGGGATATCTTCGTTTGGCACTCATCGGGACTGTTTTCAAACATACATTGTAATAATAACAGGTACGCTGTTTTCCAGTTGACAAGCTTCAGAGAGCTATTTGATAAGGAAAAAATAATTGTATCAGCAAAAATTTCGTCGTCATCTGTTTCAAAAGAAAAAAGCAGCGACGAAATCAACGAGTAAATTGAACGAACGTTATGATCGCATCGCGTGTACTCAATATTTACATCGAGCAAATCTTCACTTATCGCTTTGGACGGTCCTGTAACATGCATAACTTCACAGCAATCTCGATCCTCAGAGAAGAACTTGTTTACTTGATTCATTTCCTAGGTGAATTTCAAAGACGACAAATATCATTGTATGTACTGTTTACGTTCCAGCTAAACGCAAAGAATCCTGCGTCCTGGAAGACGACATCTCTACGATTTGAAGTTTCGCTTTCAATGACACCTGTCATACATAGGTACCAATTACCCTGCAGCAATGTATCCAGTCACATATACTTAGAAAATTAGTAAAGCACAAATGGAAAGCGCTTCTATATGTCGACCTTGTCGTCTATTCATGAACTTTTTTGGCTTTAGCTTGATACTGATAAGTTCAAGCGCACTTGCTCAATTTATCCAAACTGTAATACAAAAAAAAACTAATTATATTATTATGCATACACATCCATATTTGTCACTTTGATAAAAACAAAAAAAATGTTACCAATAATCTGCTCTACTAAACAACGACCAAAAGGGGGTGATGACCTGTTATGTGGGTGGTTATAATTAAAATCGAAAAGAATCCTATCTATAGTACACCTACAGCTCCCTTAATATTCTAAGGAGCTGTGAGTATAAAAAAAATATAAAAACTATAATGTGGTAGGGTTAAATTTGCGGGAGGACCCTAGAGAGATTCGGTTTAGATTATCCCAACTTAGACCTAATTCTAATTTGCCTTGCTTATCTAATGTATTGTTCAGTGCGATGTTTTTGGGATGGACGGTCTGTTATATATAGCCACTATAAGCCGGGGAGTCGATAGAGCCGCGGAGTTCTACTATGGCTTAAGACACGGAAATTCAAAATCATAGTAGGAATGATAATTAGTAGGTTCCAGTCTTATTCGCCTGCTAATCTTACATGGTCTAGGTTCGAATCCACAGGGCACAGACAGACGTCGTTTTGTGTTGAGAGCCAGCCGTCTGACGGAACGCCTAACGGCGGTACCGGATGTAAAATTCCTACACAGTTCACTTTTGTCGTATAGTGTTTGGCTGATTATAGCATGAGCATGCAAAAAAACCCCCATATATGCTACAAATAATAAACAAAATGTTTTTTGTTTCTGCCATGGCCTGCCAAGGTTGTATAGATTAAATTTCCTATTGATGTTTGATTTTCAGATCTATTCCTGATCAAATGATATCAGAGACTCATCCGTTCAACACTTAAATTGCTCAGAAAGTTGGATAGTTTGTACTGAATTTTACTTGCTTCTAACAAAACGCAAATATAAAGCCAGTGTAGAGTTTGTGTTAAGCTGTTGACTATCAAGTAATTTTCTGTTTGGTATTGCTTACTTATTTAGCTCAATTTCGACCCGCACGTTTTAACGTAACGTCACCTCATTATCACTATAAGGGTTATTTAAGAACAAAAACGTTCAATGTAATTTGCTGATTCGGAGTTGAAACCCTGTCAAAGAGAAACAGTTTGCCTGGTCAGTCGTTTGTAGACGACCAGGTATTTTTTAGACCCTAAAATGCCACCATTGTCCTGCCACACCATCAGAAGGCTCACTTTTCGTGTTCTATTGTTACTGAAGTGCGTTTCATCACAATTACGATCTTCTTGCCGACCCTGTCCCTTCTGCCAAAAAGCGAGTCGGATTGCACCTCAGTTGTTTCAGATATTAATTCTGTATACCAGTGCTCGTGTGATCATCGAAAGACAACTATTTGAATAACCGTTGCCTTTTTATTGTCCGACCTACGAATATTGGCAGTGAACACCGCGAGCACAAACAGAGATCGAACGAGTCGGACTATACGCAGAGTCGGTGCTTCATCAAAAGCCGCTATTGCCACTGCATACACGCTTGGCGATTCGTCGCTACCTTTCCTCTGTTCGAATCGCTCTGATGGCACGCGAGACTCGGCGACGCTCCTCTGGCAACAAGAAGCCGCCAGAGGTTGGACAGGGGTCAGAGGTTGAGCGTCGGACGAGGGGAAGGCGAGTCGGAGGGCGCGGTCAAACCAGAAGTAGCCACCACTTGAGCTTGCGCGCACCCCGCAATGAAAAACACAGACACATCCGTGCTTTGAACAGAAACACATTCTGTTGTAATACATTGCATGGAAGCTACTTCAGTTTCTATAGGAGCTTGCTGCCGCCGTGAACTGGCTTCGATTGGTCCTTTAGCCAGGCCCACTGCTGGAAGTGCAGCGCAAGTCAGCAACCCTCGGTATCGGAGCACCGACCGCGCCCTTCAACTAACGCAAGTCTTTCGTATGTCTGCGCAAGCAGTAGACAACAGTGGGTCCCGCAGTTGCAGTGATGGCCATAGATGCTCCGAGATGACCCCAAGGGTCTTCAACTTCCCTGCTCACCATTGAACCGCCGTTCCCTATCGTTATAGCGATCGTTAAGACTGCTTCGGCCGTTACACAACCAGTGCAAGATTGGGCTTGGCCGCGCTAAAGACAAAGAAGCAGCATTCGTGCAACGTTTGAGCCTTGCTCGACCATGGGCTGCGCTCTGAGAAAATGTCTTCCCGAGGATTAGCTTACTCATATTCCTCTGCACGGTACAGCCCAGCAATGTCGCGACGGTGTGCACCCGCGGACTCAGGCCGCGTCAGACGACAACAGGACCTGAGTATGACAGATAGCACACACAGGGAAAAATGAGAGAGAAAACGAAGAAAAACGCAAACGAAAACTAAAGATGCCCACTTTTGATAAATAGGGAGGAGAAAAAGGATACCGCGGGCGCGGAACACGAGCAAGCTCTACTCGAAATGAAAATCATAGGGAAAAGGACAGGGGGGTGTGGGGGGAACGGTCATATTAGCCATCGGTGCACTCAATGCATGTAAAGTGCGATTTGTTCACAAAGACCAACAGAGTAATGGCAAATGTACAGATGTAACATAAAAGTTATTCTGAGAGGAAGGCTCCGAAGGCGTGACAAACATGTGAATTTAAAATTATAAGCACTTGAGTTGAAAAATGGATTAATTTTTTTTTTTTTTTTAATCGATTTTAATCGAAGGGAATATTTGCGAAGGTGTTTTTGCTAAGTAGTGTTGTAAAAAAATAGATTGATTTAGCTTTGTCTAACCTTAAGTCAATTAAACGTCTAATGGTTTGATAGAGTTTATGGTTGGTTTTCTGCTAGTGAAAGTTGAAAGAAAACCTAAAGACAGTGACAATGTGTATGGGGAAAAGCGGTGCGACGTAGGTCCCATATGATCTCTCATTCGGACGACGCTTTGACTTTTCACTTTCTTGAAACGATCGTATTCAGAAGCAAGATACAAGTTGCAATTCCGCTGGCATGCCCGAATTCTATTTCAAAGGGAAGAAACGAGCCATGCCAACAATGAGCAATCTTAGTCGTCCAAAATACCGATATAAAAGCCTTGAGCGTAATATCTCGTATCAATAATAATTAAGAAATATTTTTCAAAAAACTACATTATGATTTATCACAGTTTAGAAATTGCAAAATCTTTATCCTTACTCTGTCGCTCTAAATTTAGCAAAAGAGATAGGGCGTATATAGTGGCATGTTGCACTAAGTATCTTTAAGCCAGCTAATCAAATACGCTCAGCAAACGCAGTCATCCTATAGCGGGAGTCTCGCCGACTGAGGTCGCGAGCTACCTATCCCACCATTTCAGAGGCACGCATAACTGTTTTAAGAAAAACGTTCCATTCCCACAAAGCTCGTAATTCTGAGATTTAGACAGGAGAAAAAAATTAACAAACGGAACTGCATTGCGCAGCCAACGCTATTCGTTTACCTCGAAGTTGAGATCATTGTTAGTGTATAGCGAACAAAATGTCCCGTTAACCGACACGCTTCAAATGATTGTATTCTACCTTAACAGATACACTATCACTACTTCAATAGACAATTGCCATTTGATCTGGCACTTCGAGACCGGTTCAGCCGTTCAAACTATGTCGGTTGTGCTATATCGTTTGATGCTGTCACGTGAACCATTCCCCACTGCATCAGATCGTGCTAGCTTGTCGAGGTGCCTGATCTAACCTGGTAACCTGGTTCTCACGATTACGCAACCAGGCTGCTCAGTTATTCTCTCTCCCTTCCAAATCCAAAAACACTTTTGAATTCAGGTAAAGCGATCCTTCACCTCCTGTAAACCGCATTGTAAACATCAACATGCTACCTAGTCGACGGTAGAAGCTTAGGCTGAAGCATACGTAGTTGGCCTGCAAGGACAACATAACGCTAAACAAGAACGATCCAGGTTATGGCTTCCTGTTCATGGGACAGCTCTCATGATGAAAATTGTAGGCGAAAAGAATGAGACGCGCCGACCTGGATAAGGGGGACTAGTCCCTACTTAACAGATCTTCACCCATCTGCATGTCAACGGGTCCCCCAAGAAAAGACTGTTCAGAACTGACGTCAGCGTACGTTCATAATCTCATCATCAAGAGAATCTTCTCGCTTTGGGCATTGAACAAGCGACAATCTTACATTTACCTCCATGTGGATGAATTAAAATAGTTGGCTGATTACAAAATAACTTTACCAATAAAAAGCCGTGAAGTCATTGATGACTTCGTGCCACCCACTCTGAAGCATGCGTCGCTTCAACGAAGCTGTAGTTGTTGCGAGACTTAGGCAGAGGGAGCTGTACAATGCTTGCTCTCTCCTCCGTTCGAACATGTGGGAGTTGAGCTGATGTGGGCGAACGCTGTAGCGGTGCCAGCAAATTCCCACGCAGTTAGTGGTAGCGCAGTGAAGAGCCTCGGTTTCGGCTGTGGGGGAGGCCCCCAGCAGATGTGATCCTACTAGCATGACCTCTTGCTAACCTGCCCGCCAGAGAGGATTGTTGAAGTGCTGATGTGACGCTATGCCGAGAACCGGTGGGTGTATGTGTGCTCGTATGGGATGTCTGAGCATCATACGCAGGTCGTTTGCTGTTGCTCCTCTCCAGCATCGTCGACAAGTGTGCCTAGGGCGGCAGGTGGATCTAGTGGGACGAACGAACATCCAGGCCACTGTGCTACAGAACCAAACTGTCACCAGTCAGACTGACACCTTCTGTTCTGGCAGACGCGTTTCGGCAGTGACCAAGCCAGAATGTAGCCTCAACAGACTTTGGGCCTGAAGCACATGTTGGCGCTTTTGGTTGAAGACCCAGACTCGACAGATCGAGGCAGGATGGGGGCGCTCGCTGCCCTGGGGAAGGTGAAGTGTGGGTGGTGATAGTCGCGATGGCGGCAAACCCACTGATGGTAGTCACTTCGCTAGTCATATGCGATGATGTTACACTGAAGCAGTGCGTTATACCCAGAACATTATGATGGCTCGGGCGTGAAGGAGGTACCGCTATACCTCGCTAGACGGGCTCACTAAGTAGAGGAACTCGGAGCAGCTCTTAACTGCGTGAAACGAAACCTCGCAACAAAGCTGAGCGGGGGAGGAGGAGGCGGGACTCAAAAGCAGTAACTCACATCTGCTCTGAATGAAGCTTATGTGCGTGGAGAAGTAGCTCCACCATAGGAGAAGTGGAAGAGCCTGTAATGCATATAATGATGTGGGCAATGATATTTACAAACGAGGCACTGCTAACCGGTGCTCGTCGATGGTGGGAGGATATGAACAAGTAGGATATGGCGACTATGTGTATTCCGATGTAGGCCGGTAGTGGGTGGCTGGCTGGCTGGCTCGCTCATTGGAGGAGTTTGATGGCGGGACGAAGTGGCTGTTAGGTGGGGAGAAAACAGGTCGACTAAACAGGTTCTTCAGGTTGTTACACAAAAAAATAAAGATCGAGAGAGAATATTGGGGAGGGATAGTGTGTAACGGAATGTGTGGGTGGTGCGGGGTGAACTTGTTGCTTAGAAAGCAGAAGATCTATAGAGAAGGTATCACCAGGAACGAAAGGTAAGGAAAAAGTATGTAATAAGAGTACGCTAATAAAAATTTGCAGCTATCTAGATTTTAGAGATTCTCAACACGGCAATGAGTTCCAGTATGTATGGAGAACCAACTACATTGTGAGCAGACCTCCTTAAATTAGCTCAATGAGTTTGGGATTGATTATATGTAACAACCTTCTTATTGCGTCTTGCAATCTTGGCACTTGCGCTTACTTATGGTTATGTTGCACATGTTTAATTTGAGGGAATAAACGCAGTATTTTGTTGAAATCTATTGAATTTCAATGTTGCTGGAAACTTATGATTTAAGCTGATCTTTGTAACCAAACATCTTTGCAATCAAATAAGAAGCATATTTCGTGGTATTTCTACTATCGCTCAGAGCTGGCAGTTTTCTTATCGTGAGTTCTGTTTTAACCTAAACCTATCGTAGCATGTGCCATAAACGCAACTAAGTCTTTCGGATGATTTTCGTAACGTGCGCCACACAGGTATTATGGTCAATAACTTCTGAACCAAGAGCTAGCAACAGCTTCAACTCAATCAACAGTCGCCTATGATTCTTTTGTCCGCCAGCTTTTCTTTGGCAATGCCTGTTAGAGGTAACCTAAATATTTTTGCGACCATCCACACAATATGCCATACGTGCGCTCTTCATCAGCCAGAGCTCTTTTACCGTCATTTAAGCCTGTCGTTGAGTGATAATGTCATTTACATAACTCAAGGTCGCATTATCGTTGGTTTGTTTGCTTTTTCTAAGAGAAATGCAGAATTGTACCTCATGGGAATATGAACTACATACAGCAATACAGTGAGTGACGTCCTTGATCGTGAACTTTCAAGAACACGTGGCCGCCGCGTAACTCAATGAACGCTCCGTAGCACCTAAGCTCTCTAGAGGAACCGGCAATGCGCTGGTGGATGCATGAATACTTCCTGTCTTCGTGAAAACCCTTCCGCATCGCTATACATATCGTGGGCCATATTGAAGTGTCTCGTGCCTCTGGCTCGATCTATATTTTTGTATCGAATTCGAAGAAAAGTCTTCAGGCATCTGCGTGCAGAGACGGGCCAAAAAAAGCAGCCTGGCATACCAGTGGTGGTCTAACACGGATTTCCTCTTAAAAAACGATCCAGGCCAAAGCTTAGGCTGTTCGAAGGTCGGCAGCGGGCGAAACATCGAGGGCGAAATAATACCGGTAGCCAGTCAGAATCTCCTTGTTCACTGTGTTTAGTTGTACTGCTGTTTTTAACCGAGTGACGAGCACATTGTGCAATTTTACGACGGATACTTCCTTATCCTAGACGTATATGCTTGTATTCGAGAAGCTTAACTGTTGGTATTTCATCTCTCGAAGAACAGTGGCTATAGAATCTGTATGTTAGTTTAACTTAACGTAAAAGCTCGTCTGAAAATCACAGGCTACAGATAATGAACAGTCCAATGCGACCATTACGAAGTTACATCTAAGTTAAAAAACTACCTTGATACACTTTCCTTTACGAAATACATAGTTTTTTCATAGAACTTTTGGTTCGTACTTCTTGTGGAAAATTAAATTTTACCTAGTGAATAATATCAAATGATTTATATATATAAGTCAATTTACGCTACTATAATGACAAAATTAAAAGATTTGCTCCTTTCAATTTTTTCTGTAAACATATTTCTAGAATGTCAGTCATAATCGTTTTCGACCCGAGCTACTGCACTTGGTATAGATCCTGCCTTTGTTCTAACTAGGCACCTCGTGCGGACTTGGTGCCATAGGCAAACCTACGTTTCTGATAACCGTTATGTTTGATCTCTGTCATTCCTCTCTCTAAAGGTTGCTATGATGGGTCTACCAGAGTGAACTCGAAGGCGCGCTGTATGTCGCACCATTGCAGCGCTGTGGCTATCATCTGACCATGAAGTTTACACTACTGTGCCAGCGTATCACGTGGAGCTTCGAAAGGAACCTCTGGAGGCCCAAAACTTCGATCACTAACGGCATGATTGGCGTTCTAGTGACCCATATTTGCGCAATACTGTTTAGGGATAATGTTAAAGATCTAGCACCAAATCTAGCAGGCAACCCGTGTACTAGCATGGTACGATGGTTGTAGTTCAATTTGTGAAGCATTCTGTTCAACAGGCAAGCGATAGGTTTGGGAGCGACCCGTCTGGCTCTCTCCAAAATCCGAACAACGATGGCCTATTGGCCCTGCCGTGATGACTGCGCATCGAACCGAGCCGGTAACACTGAGCGTGGCATCGTTGCTCTGTGAGGGAATAGCAAGCTCCTGCCAATTGCTATTTGTTTCTACATGGGCGGGGTTCCTGGTGCGTACTGTCTCTGGATCTGATCAGCAGCTCTGACCAACAGCTGCTACTCCTACTGCTGTAGTTACTCCTTTACCCGACTAAAGTAGAATACTCCCGTTATAATGCTCTTTGCTCCCTCTGAAATCGTAGTCCTACCACTTCATACATACGTACATGACTTAGTTAGACAAACGATGAGGCAATATAAACATCCAAACTCGTTCAAGCAGTCACAATTACAGAGAAGCCAGTTATTACGGTGGTTTGTGGGCACACGCCCCGGTGGGGCGGAAATTGCCTACGCAGTTTCAGTGAGTACGATACTGTGCGAGCCATTCAGACGTACAACGACAACGTTAAGCTTCACCTATGCCACAGGCTCGTATCCGTGCATACTCGGGTATGTTGCAAGGGTTTGTTTCGAGGCCAGTGTAGATATGTTTGTTTTATGCGGATTCATATACGACATTGCATTTGTAAATTGCGTTTCGTGAAGTGACCAACAGTTAGTGACTGCTATCGTACTTGTACCAGTGATATGACTTCGTTACTTGTGGGTGCTGCGTTGGGCTACAACTGCGATTTGTCGAGGCTCGCGGTCTTATGAATTATTATGAATGCTAGCTTTTACCTTCACGGTATGCTAAATTCTATTGAAGGCATTACTGAGTTTGTTTCTTGCTCTCAGAGGTATTTTCTAAAAAAATAAGCAATTTTTAGCTATTGTAGCTTCTTGATCCTAGTCGGGAACGGTTTTTCTCATCTTCTCTCCAGTCTTCTCCGGCGCTGAGTGGGACCCTGGCGGAAGTAGCAGCGAACAACTGTTATTCCTATTCGCTGCTGCGGAAGAGCTGAGAGGCGTCCAGGGGTTGCCTCAGCGCTGTAGCCGTATGCGTTCGACAGCTTAGTCGCGAGCTGAGGTCTGAAGGAGTTAAATTCTGAGGACGTCTTCGGATGGCCGTGGCCACCGCGGTTGCCGTTGTGGTAGCCAGCTGCTTTTGTCTTGGTTCTCCATCTCGTTATTCGTGGATGGAACATGAGATGGTTTCTCAAAATGGGAGGCCACCCTATGGTTACACCCGGCCGTGCTGTCACCCTCTCATAATGATCACGTCTTGCATAAGGGTTACACAACTCAAGGACGCCACACCCAATGAGTATAGCCTCTACTTCCGAACGGAACGAAGCTAAATTCAGAGAATACAACTATCGCCAGGAAGTGACGCAGGCAGACTCTTCAGCACTTTTTTTTCTAACTATATACAATCTGTGCCCTTGTATAATAGTGTCTATGCGCATTCGAAAATATGTTGATTTAAAGCGAGAGAATTGACAAAGCAAGCATAATGAAATGTTCGATCGCTCATTGAGCAAGGTGATTATATTCTAATAATAATATGGTCAAGTTCTTGTTAATGGAAGTTTAGTTCCACCTCATTGATGAGAAGAACTCAAGACAAATAGCGATCCAGTACGAAACTGCACCGAAAATGGTGCAATTTCTGCTTGAGTAAATGCGTCTCACCAGATTAAGTGAAACTAGCGACGTCAAACTTAATTACGCATAAGTTACATTTTATATGGGCAACTCATGAGTAATCAATTGGTTTACATTAATCTATTTTTAAAATGTGCCACACGCGGCGACTCCATCCGGAGGACGCAACTTGGAACACTCGGCTCGATTCCTCTCTTCCAGTCACACTGAAGTCATATGTCTTTTTTCTTACAGGTTTTTTAATAACGACAATGGCTGTGACGATTATTATAATTAGTCATCTTCAAATTACTCTATTAACTTTTTGTAAGGTGCACATAGACTGCTCGTGAAATGCACAGTTGCCTCGTACACTATATGTCTTGCATGACCGAAAATGATAGTTGTGCCTTTATCATTTGATCGGTTTATCTTCATGCCGTTTTCACTATGATCGGTAAATAATCGCGCCCAGAAACACAGCCGAGTCAAATCAAAGATGTCAGTTCTGCGCCTGTTATTGTAATTAAAAGGTTATTCGGTATATATGATCTATACAAATTTGCACCAATGTTCTTCGCCTCTTTATTGTGGGAACTTCACTGAAACGTGCGTCCGCCAGCGAAGCATGTCCACACCTACATCTACCTTATGCACGCGCATTGTATTCAGAATATCTTGTATAAACAGCCTGCTTGCTCTACCACAAAAAAGTCTTCACCGATCATCAGGTTGGTACTTCGTTGGTACATTCCTATTGTCTTGGTTCAACTTCTTTATTTGAATACACATGATTTGTTTACAGCGACTATGGTGCCAGCGTTTCCAGAATCGATCACGAATGCTGGCATCATCTATGAGTACCGTCCAGTCTTTTAATTCAGTCAGCGTACAATGGTCAGCCGGCTGCCGCTGCAGCAATGCCCGCCGAGAGAACGTAGCTCGGTCATCATGCCTCTTCGGTCCGATGGATCTTGTCCTGTATCTATCCGTCGTAGAATGGAGGCAAGCCCTATTGCATGTTTCAGCCCCCGGCGACACCTCCCCTACTGTGACAACTTTTTCCACCAGTACTCTTACAGTCATTGCCACTGCCAACTTAATCAATGTATTGCCATTCTGCTCATATCTTCGCGAGCCTATACGATTTATGTTGACCCTTAAACGCAGACCTTTTTCCTTACAACATCCAAACTTTGGCCTCCCCACAGGTGCTCATTGTCGTACTGCTTTCCTGTGATTCAATCTTCTATTCCCGTCGTTCGCTGAACACTACAGAAGTCACCTTGACTTATGTATATTGCAGCTCAAAACTGCTTTTTCCGGGACCATTATTATTGAGGTAGCGGATTGCCATTTCCATGTCGAATGGAAATCCGCCACCTCAGTGATGCTCATTTATAGAGTCATGCTGACAATTGTATCTACATCCCCGCTTCAATGCTCCAAGACTCTGTAAATTCCCCCAAAGGCCAGATGTCTTGCCTCCCGTACCTGTCTCTTCGCATCGCTATGCTTCCGACGGTTGCCGATTGCCGTCGCTTTTAGGAATGACGTGGTGTGACCTCCACGGTCATCTGAAGCACATGGCCTGCCGCCCCTTCCTCGGTCACCTACTCTTCAGAGAAGCCGCTATTCGGCTGCTTTATATTTTCGTTGTGCCCGTGTGTGTCGCTGTCGCCAGTGTTCGCTCGCATGGCTGCCTCCATCAATTTGTGTTCGGTTTGAATTCGCTTGCATTCTTTTCCTCATGCACTGCACCGCACGCCACCCCGCACAAATGACCCAGTTTACAGCTCTAGACTGAACCGGCATCTGTTTCGGCCTTCGGCGTTGCTACCATCGGCCTCATGGCCATCGTTATCGTTGCCTCCGTTAACCTTTCTCCCTCCATTACATGCCCCCAGAAATGTTACTAAAAAAAAAGCGTTGCCTTTCAGACGCCCCTAAAATACCCCGCCTCGCCGTTCTTCCTCGACGACGGTTCATTCAGCGGCGTTGTCCGTCTGTCCCCTTCCCCAGCCTTCTTCCATAGTCCGATGGTTCGTACTCCGTCTGTCCAGGTCAGAATGGAGAGCCCAACGTGACGTCATTAATGACGTCACCTCGAACTCTCCTCATTGCTCTCGAAACTCAAACGAAGAAAGGCAGACAAGAAGAGACGAAGAGTAAAGAAGCATGATTGTTATCTCGCCTACGCCGCACGGGCGGCGGCGCCACAGCTCGCTAGTGCTAGACGTGCACGGCCAACATAGTCACGGGCACACCACGCAGAACCAGTCGACGCGGAGCGACTGACGGACCGAAAGGTACTGCTTTTTCCCTCTCTCAATCGAGGGGGATGGTGAACACGCACGTGGTGGCGTCCGCTACCGATATAGCAGCCACGCAGACAGCAGGGGCTCGATTCTGCCGATATCCCTAGCGCCCTACTGAGGGTCAATCCACGATGCGTCACATACGTGTTCTAATAAATATGTGATAGCATGTAAACACATCTAACAACCTACGAAGTGTTGTTGGTCTCAAGAGAACGGTACAGAGACAAACGAATCTAAGAACAGGTACAAATCCGTTGTACGCTTCATTTCAATTATTATCCCTCAGGTAGAACGAAGTTCCTCGAATCTTGAATCCGGATACGCGTTACATCACGATGTTGATCCAAGTACGTATTACATGATGCATAGCAGGTCAGAGTAAATACATGGCTGAAACGATGGGCATCCATTGCAGAAGTATCTTTGGCTCGTCGGTAAAAGACAACTGCGTGTTTTTGATAAATAAGACAGAGCCCACGCAGACTAAAAAGGAAGAAGATATTAGTATCTTGAATAGTGGTCAAAGTTGCTTTTACCACTTGCGGCTGCATTATCGTGCAATTATTTGCCCCAAGAAACTTAGTACCTTTACCTATTGCAACAGTTACGCTTAAAAAAAAACGACAACAACGAACTGATTTCAGCAGATGCTCGTACCGCACATCAAACATGGGTGCAGAATATCAATTATTTATATAATTAATTTCAGCTGTAATACAGTTAATACCTTGCAGGAAACAAACTAATTTAGAACTTATTCGCAGTACAGCATTAAAATGAATCATCATTTATACCCAACTTTCTTTAAGTAAGACAATAATTATTTGAAGAAAAAAAATCAACAACCTGTATATTATTGGTCGGCTTCGAAGAATGGCCGGGTCTGCAAGGGTGTGCCATGATTTTAAGTGCCAGAATGACCTCATCCCAGTGACCACATAGCTCAGACTCCGATTCAAATTAAGCGAGAGCATCATACGTCCTTTCCAATTATTATCTCGCTATGAAAGTCGGCAGCGAATGAGATCTACTCGTGTGGCCATTCGGTGTCTTCTCAAGTACTCTAAGTAAGAGCACAAAGGAAAGATCGATTTTGAAGATGTGAGGCGGAGCGCTTGCCTATTGTCTAAAGACGAAGCTGTATGAATGGCGTCGCTGTTGTGGTTCTTGCTTGTTATATGCATGTATATGTATATCCTCCGGGTGTTGCGCTGCTGCGATGTCCCCATGGCTGCCCCGATGTTCGGGTGTGGAATAGCTTTTCGTGACCGCTGACCTTTTGAATGCGTTAACCTCTCGCGACCCCTGAGTACGGAAAACCCCAACGAAGATCCTCTACCTTCCTAATACTCCCCAGTCCGAATTCCTTCGTGAAGGTTGGCCAAGAAGCTCCTTTCTCATCCAATACTGTTAGCCACACTACGGCAGACGAACACAAAGATTCATAGCAGACATTGACACACGGCTTAGCCCTGCCCGTGTCCATAGCAAAGTAAGCCCATTATTGTTTCAGTTCATCAGCGTGATAGGCCACTGAACTCAGATAGTATTCTGCTCCTCTCTAACTCCCTCTAACCTGACATTCCCCTAACCTTTATCTCTACCTTGGCCTACGCTTACCTTGTCTGGCTCTGATACAACGGTGGCATTAGTTGTTCTGTTCCTTTTTCCTTTGGTGTAAGAGCCGTGGCGGTCGCTGCGACGGTAGTCAAACCAACATGTCATTCCCCGTTCGCTCACAAAGAATTACACGACGTTCTTTAGAAATGAGCGATGTTTGCTCTGCTGTCACCACCTCTACAATGGAATCATGTAATTTTTTCTATGTACTAGAGCTAAGAACATAAAGCGCGTTTGACTGTACGCGTACGTACGTACGTTGCATTACCGCGGACCAACCTGTGGCGAAATTACGAAATCGGAACGACCTGACCTGCAGGGAAAAATTTACTAGCTTGTCCTAAAGGACCTGGCAAGCAAAAAATGCTTGACGATGACGGAGGTAATCATTACGTGCTTGCGCTTTTGTGCCAGTCTCCAATCTCGTCCTTTGTTTCTCTGGCCTTTTCGTTTGCCGTTAATTTTCTCAGCAGCAGTCGCCCATCAGCAAGACCACAAGCGATGATAGAAGAACGAAAAGGGCGGAGTTTAAAATGGCTGCCCGTCATAGAAAGGCAATCATAAACCATCGAACGACATACGCGCCTTTATGATATCATGTATACACGTATCTTCGTATGACAACGGGTGAGCTGCGTGCATGCGGACAATTGGCTCTTCTAACACTTTTCGGTAAAATCGACTATAACTCTATATTTTTATCAATTAACATATGGTCATCGATCTCGGATTGCACACAAAGCCAGCTCCTCGTAGTTGCAATGATCGTCAACATATCATCCAGAACAATTTTCATTCGTGTAGATCTAAAGGTGATATGTTACCGGCTACAATCGCCGCTTTAGTCGATTTGCTATTTACCGGCAAGCCTGTCCTTTGTTATCATTACTGACCCCAACTGAATCAATCAATCAACTTAAAATTCCGTCTTCGCGCATAAACTGCATGAAATTAATTAATTAAGGGAAACAATGAACTTAAGACTGTGCTCTGTCTATGTACGTCTGCTTACTGACAAAGGGACAACGGGAAATCGTTGTCGTCTATAACGTAAAAATTAACCGGAACTTTCTGGAAGCACCAGTTCACTTCGGATAGACAAGCCCACCAAGCCACAACGACTGGCACGTGCCTGTTGAAGCACTTTCATTTGATCTCTTTCGACTTTATCTGTCTGCTGTAACAGGTATGTCGATGAAATAAACGTTCAAACCTTCTTTCAGTTCAAAACCTGTACTTCTGCATACAATCGCAGTATCAATAGGACACGAAAGGAATAGCAGACTAGGCTCACCTAGACCTTTGCGTTCGTGTAAGGCCACATGTCACCTCAACGCTCACTTGTAGGGTGGATTTCGATAGCAGCATCGAATGCGAACAACGTTCACGAAAAAGTTCGTTGGCCACAGAACCCCGTTGTGCTTCTTCTCCTGTTGCATTTTTCCCTCCAGGGGCATGCAAGAAGAAGATTGCCAGCGGTGTGGCATTCTTTTAAGACATACCACCCTACATGTGCAAGTCGTCACCGTGTCTTTTCGCTGCATCATGCGCTACCTTGTTCAGTAACAATAAGTTATTTATGAAATACCCCCCCCCCCCCCCCCAGAACGCAAATCTAAGCATATGTTGCGTCGGCTACAGTAGCCAAATTAGTAATGTAAAGGTCGGTTGGTGACAGTAGCAGCAGCAGTAATGACTGTCCTAGCGACGGCTCGGTGTGAATCGATTTCGTCTAGTCCTACTAATTCCCAAGAATTAGCTCCTCTAAAGCCGGAACCATAAAACAAAGGTGAGAACGAAACCGGCAGGGCTAACGTCTTCTCAGCGATCTTCTGAAGCTTTTTTTTGCTTCAGCTAGGCGAGCTCACAGTTCGGCTTCGTCAGTTCTGGGGCTCGCGACCCCGAAAAACTAGTCAACTATAGTAACTCACTCAATCAGCGCACTTCGGACGGTGCACCGTGGGCCGGGTGTTCAGCTTGAGCACCTACCTGTGAAGCAAGCAATAACGCACCGACTGGCCATTGGTGTTAAGCGAATGAAACGTGGTCCGACCTACACGCGAATGTAAATGGCGATGGTGTCTAGCTGGTTACTTCGGACCGCAATGAAATCGATGTTCAAAGAATCCACTATCGAAGGAAGGCAGAGTTGGCCTGCTAAGCATTAAGCTCTCGTTAACTGCATGTTGCTGAGAACATTGTTTCATACATTACGGATTGCGTCGATGCTGTGAGTCATGAAATTATTATATAGGTATGGTTGAATGCCGGTGGGCAAACGATAGTGCTTAATTCAACGTGTTCTCTGTTGCTGGAGAGCTTCGAATATAAACCCAAATATTTATTAATTCTCTAGAATATATTGAAGAGCTATGATTCATGAGAAACTGCGTTGAATTGAATTCGGGGGTCATTATAGAGCTTCAGCAAAAATTCATCGCGCCTACCAGTTCGCTCGCACTAACAACGCCCTTTTACGCTTTCAGAGATTGTAAAATGAAGTAAATATATGGGAAGATAGTTTCTGACAACTGATACGAATAAGGAGACCATCTGCATCTAGTTCACTAAAGTTAATTGTGATACAGGTTGCGCTTCGTATGGCACGATACGACACGACTTAGGCACTAGCAATCACACAGCTGAAAGAGATGAGCAATTAAAATACCCTCCGGGGGCTAACCCAAAGGACAATACAAGGCGAATATGATAGGGCAACGATTTTTCTTTTTCCGCACTAAATGTAACTCGTACCTGTCGTTTCTGCTTTTTCCTCATAGGAAGTCAATACTTACGTCAACGATATCTTGACATGACAATTTACATCAAAGAACTAGTTGGAAAATTGAAAAGAGTGCAGAAAGGTGGACTAAGTTGGCGACTAATATCCTGTTTGTCTTCACTGTGACCTGATGCAAACTGAGAGCAACATGATAATATTTCTGGACGCCAGACAGAGGCAGTATTATTCAACGCGAAACTATAACATAGAACTAATCGTCTATGCTCTCTACACCTCGCAAAAGCTGTTGTACAAGCTTAGAATCCATGTGTTGCATGGTAGCAAAAAGCTACTTTTCGTCCGCTCGATTACAACAGGTTGTTTTTTTTTACCTACCGTTGCCTGTTCTCTTCATTTTTAATTTAAAGTAGGTCGACTTTCTAGGGCATTTGCATCTCATAACGTTGCTTCGGCGCAGACGCGGCATCATAGGATCTGTGAAAAAACCAATAAAAGCACTAAGTACATTGTGGCTTGTACAAATACGAATTAACATTCTCCATGTTTGATTGCAAGCTGATGCTCCGCTGCTACTGGGCTTCGACGTCGATTTTTTTCCATAATACACCGTATAAGCTGTTAAACATAGTATATATATCGATTCATTTTTGCACCGCTTCATAATGCTAATTGTGGAAGCAAATGTCGGCTCTTGTCAGCCATCCTAACCTTGAGCGGATAAGTGTAAATGCGATCATTAGTTTCGAGAGCGATGATAGTAGCGGTAGCTGGCAAGCGACTACTACCTTGAACCTCATGCGTGAAACATACAAGCCGTCAACGCTAACTCGCCGACGTCCTCCCCCCCCCCCTCAAACGTACGCAATAACGTACGCGTTCGGCAAGGTCAGCTCGTCGACCTCGTCCTGTTCACAGTAGCAATTTTAATCTCCTAGTAACAGTTTTCTTCCATACAGATCGAGTTGTTTGTCTGCGAACGGTGAGACGAGAAAATAAGGGCAGCGCCAGCTGACGATAATAGCTTGCATCTCATTCTAGTCTTCGACCAAGGATAGCGTATATTAGTACATACAACGGTTGTACAGATTCACTACCGTATGCCAGAATGGAATCGGCACCGTTGCCACTGTACTGCCGGTTGATATGTAGTTAGAACATGTGGCACACAGCGTTTGAATAGCACGCAACCAGCCAGAAAGCTTCAAGTGGTTTCCGTAGCGTTTTGCCAGTATCAATGCACAATAGCTGTGCATTGTGGTAACTGTTTCTTTCTGCCGCAACTACTGCTACGGTTGTTACGGCTTCTTTTTACGCTGACTGAATCAAACTGAAGCATTTCTCCCACGATCTTCCTATAGGTCAGCCTCGGAGACGAACTGCTTCGTACTGCGAGCGAAGAGGAGGCTTCGCGAAGCTATCAGCCTGTGAAGAATCAAAGATTGCTACCTCGATGCAGACAGTTAGTCAGACGAAAATCGGCAATAGCAGCACCAGTCGATTTCCACAGTGAGTGTACTTCTACCCCGTAGATATCTATCGAATGAAAGCACAGGACCCTTCGACACGAGAGCCAGTTCACTTCAGTACAATATCCGCACAAAATATATACCTCGCTGCCGCGAAAGGAAAACGAGAAGTTTCGTCCATTCGTGACAGCGAACCCCGCCGCTATCGGCGCCAGCAACCGTCGACGATCACCATATCGGTCAATCGCATGCAGCTTTTCGCGTACGTTTTGATTGTCGAAGAAGTAAAAGAGTAGCCTGCACCGAGCAGACGATACGCGACTAAATAGAACTAACGGTCAAGTTTCAAATCTGCAATGAAGGGGTGAACGCGCCGCTCAAAGTTGTATCCAAATATTCTCTAACTTTCTTTGTCAGTCTGTTCGCAGACAGTAGCAGCTATCGGAATACGATGCTTTCGGCGTTGGCGATGCGGAACTATAGTCTCTTCACATAGAGCCTCTAGTCAAACAGTGTGCATTGGCGGGCAAATTTAAATTTTACGAATGTTCCTGTCAATATGCTCATTTGTGTACACGATTGAAAATGACGGGGAACGAAAATACAGAGCGCATTCTATCACTCTAACTACTCCAGCGACGAACAAAACTACTTGCGATACTTAATAGTTAGTTACAAACGTAGCGCTGGCCCGTCCGAGCTCAAGTGAAGGCTTTAAATGCGCGTGGGCTGTTGGTAGCATTGTATGCAATGAAAATGCAAGCAAAACCAGGATTTTTATCCCAGTATTTGGCAACCTCCCTCCTTATTTAGTCTCCTTCGCACCTCGCAAATCACTGTCAGCCAAACAGCTCATTCCTGCGTCTAATCTATTTCGAGCTGATTGCGGGCCGACAGTGGTGCCTTAAAGTGATACAAACCGCCTAGAAACAGTCCGAGGCCATTGCATGGAATTGTTTATAGGGCTTGTAATGGACGCAACAAATGCGACCTTCGGACCGCTGTAGTTTGAGTGGTACTGCACTACGATAAATATCACGTTTACTGCAGAGAAATACCCATCTGTATTGACTTTAAATGGGTCTGTGATGACATGATATGTCGTATTTGACACCATATAGCGTATTGAATCTGTTCCTTGTCGATTGTCATAAATGTACCCGGTCCTGGGTTAAGGGAATAGTCTTTCTGCTCGAATTTAGCAAGTGGTACTCTCAAATCGAAAGGTGATTATTCTAAGGGTCATTTCCGCACATTAGACTCACCTAGTTTACTTAAACATATAAACATTACTTGATTTACATGCATGATATCTATAATCTGGCTTAGCACTGTTGAAAAAAATCGAATGAAAAACGATAAATTGACTTTATACATCATCATATATTCCAAAACTTACGATCAGTGGGCTGACGATAAGCAGTGGGGCGCTTTTTTCTACATTTTGTAACATTAGAAGCTTCGCAAGTCTTATACGAAGCGTCATTGGATCTCTTTGCTGTCATAAGCTTCGCGTTTTATTAGAAGAATACTTAGAAAAAAGGTCTGTATAAACAAGGCGCTTTTGAGCTTTTCGAGTAGTCTGTGTGTATTTTAACTTCAGTAAAGTGGGGTGTATTCACAGGGGAA
The DNA here is from genome assembly GCF_002532875.2 of Varroa jacobsoni. NCBI lineage: Eukaryota > Metazoa > Arthropoda > Arachnida > Mesostigmata > Varroidae > Varroa > Varroa jacobsoni. The sequence continues at coordinate 117,017 of NW_019213417.1, forward strand.
AAGTTCTTGACAAAATTCAAACAGTTCAGTGTACTGGGGTGTTCAAACATTTAACGCGATAATACTTGGGTAAACATTGAAACCTATGACCTTATGTCACGTTCGACCTTGCTACGCTGCATTACAATAGTTATCCAACGTATTATTATTCTCAGCGCTTCAACATCTACGCTCTACATAAATGACCCAAGCTCTAAAAACGTCTTGGCTTTCATGATCTACATAGTGGAACCCATATAAATAAAACGCCCTATTAACAAATTGCCAAAATAAGATAGATCGATCGCATTTACGCAAATAAAGTAATGGTAAATAGCATTTGTTTATTCGTAGTTCGCCCCTTTGGCGTGATTTCGTGTCTCGTTATTTGTAATCTTTGAAAGAAACCAGTGCAATATACAACTGATGTTTTCTATTTTGGCGTGCACCAAAAGTTCATCGCCATACCAGAGGCAATGGCCATGACGGCCTCTCCTTAGCAGGGGGTTCAGCACCCCTTTCTCAGCAGTAGACGCCTGGACGGGGGCGTTCCCACATAGAACACAACACTGAGCGATCGATGTGTTTGTTAACATCATCACCGAGACGATAATGCGTGCCGGCATCTTTGAAGCCGCGAATTCGTTTTGCTCTACACAGGCCATACTCGCGGAGGAGCGACTGGCTCGTAACGCCGATACGGTTCGGTTCAACTGAAACAGCCCATTATGGATAGCATTGAATTGAATGGAGCCTGTAGTCCCAAGAGCTTGAACCTGAAAACCACTGGCCAACCATGACTATCGCTGGCGTTTCTAGGCCAACTTGAAACTCTTTCCTGTCAGTGCTGCAGTGATAACGGCGGTTTCTCGCTTCAATGAGGATCTGTTTCCGTGTGTGTGGGTGCACCCCGATATACTCCGTCGTATACAGGCCGAACCTAGGATATTGATGCGAACCTACGCGTAATTGAGGATACTGATAGTATAGTTACGACGATGTTGCTGAAAGTATAGAAGATTGCCTTCGTGTTCTTCATCACAATGCAATTATTATTCAAACTCCGCAACTACGCAGCTGAGCGTGACGACAGCTAAACGACTCAGATTCTGACTTCCGAAACCTACTGGATAGTGAATTGAAAAGCTTGCACTGATCTGGATATCGTATTATCTACCAACGAGCCGCCTCTCTCCTACATCGTCACTCGGTCGCTCGCGTCCTGGTCGCGTTTGTTATGGCGCCGACGTTGTCGTTGAGCAGTCAGTCAGTCAGTCAGTCACCCACTCACTCGCTGTTTTTTTTACACAGTGCCCACACAATGGCTCATCGTCCCTAGCGCTTTTGCGCCGTCTCTCGCTTGCGTTTGCTTCAACTGTTCTTCATCAGCAGCTTCCAAGGGAGTGCGTTATAGCACACGATCTGATTTATTCAGTTACAGTTAGTTCCAGTCGTAGCAACAACTCTTCTTAAAAGTGGCAAAATTTGCGCGGCTGGCCATTTCCATGCTAAACGTTAATATTGTATTGGGACTGGCAGATCAATCATCGTCAGTCGTCTTTGCCATTTCCTCTCAACACATATATGTGTTCGCATAGATATATTATGCAGTTACTATTATTATAATGTCAGCAATAGGTGGATAGACTCATTCAGTTCTAGCCTCTGACTGATTTGACAATGCGCGGATTAGCTCCACAATATGGGCCAAGGGAATACGTCAACAACTGCTTCGAGAAGCACGAGTTTTGTAAGCATCGAAAGACTATAGACCTGGCAGGCGTCCGTGGGTCTGAATATTGTTGACAACAACGAAGCGTAGAACTTAAGGAGGTGAAAGCATGTTAGAGTGTTATAGTAACTTGCGTTTTTATCTTGTATTTAGTCAACATCAGTACTCTGATTAGTACTATTCGTAAGAACTCTGACGATTGTAGCGGGATCACTCAGATCAGTGCGGTTTGCACGTATCTCAGATCAACTGTTTTGCTGATTTTTCTGCTCATGACCACTGTTAATGTCATCAGTGTATACGTCAATAATGGATAGCTGAGACGTAATCCTTGAATCTTTTGATTTATCTTGCGCCGAACCATGCAGTAAACGTTGCAATACACTGCGGCTCCAGCAAAAATACAATCAAAATACACTCTCGCACACGAAGCGCCGTCAACTATTCGAGAGCAATGTACTGCCTATACGCTGCGTCAAAGAAAGGGGGCAACGCGAACGTCGACAGGAACAGAATGGTTCTGCTACTTGACACGATAGGATAACCAGAAGTTAGCGAAAGCGAAGCGAGCAACGTAGATGTTATGCTTTGTTGTTCTTGCCGTCATCTGTCGTGTTGTTAACTATCTTTCAATAATCATATTCGCGTAAATTATAATAGTCACGCAAAGCACGAAGAACGTTTATTGCGGTCTAACTTATGTTTTTGCGATACTATACATTTAGCTCTTTGATCTTCTTTTAAGTGCGTCACAAAGTGACGGCTGTCGCCCAGTGCAAAGTCTCCATCGAGTCTTGCGGTTTCAGTTTCAAACCGAATGCGTGCTCCTTGTCAGCAAGTGATTTTCGCTGATTTAAGACACCGGGCCATACCCGCCAATGGTGGTTGCCAGTAGCGCTGGTCGTGAGTAGTTTCAGGCCGGTGTCGCACTTTAGGTTTGCACGATAGCATGACGCTCGACTTATTCTATGGTACAGATAGCACGTATGCAGTACACTTCAGTACGCAGTCTGACCGCGTAATCGGTTCTGTCACTTTGTTCACTTCCAATAGCTCCTCCTTGTTTGTCTCATCGTTTCATGCATCAGGATCATCACCGAGTATTGCCCAGGTCGGCGTTCGTGCTCGTTTGTTTTTAGCTATTACGAGTTCGAAACGCCAGTGGAACGCATCCGTTGAATGATAGCTCCTGTAAACAATTGTACCTACCTCGATACAGCTGGATACGTCCGACGCGACGGTTGTCGCCGTCGATTTGCACCATTTGCCAGTCCGTTCGTTGCTGTTTTTGATGCTCACATTGCCGCCAACGCATTGTTGATAGGACGACATTTTAGTGTGGTCGTGCGACCCGCGCCGAAAGTCGTCTCAAGCGAGAATCGTAGCACGCACCGGTCTCTCTTCTCCCCAACGGCAGCAGCGGCCGCCGTTGCGTCTACTGTAGCAGCAGTATAGTTCCGCCGGCAGGCGCCAGGGGAGCCACGATCGCATGACTCCCTTGACCGGGTGTTCTGTTCTCGACTGCGAGTATGCCTGTCTGCGTAAATGTGCTGGCTGGCGTGCTATGGCCTATTCATATTATGGCGGCAGTCTGCCTTGCATGCGTCCTATGCCCTCTGTCGAGTGTAATATGCAGGCATATCGAAACACGTCAACAGCAGCAACAGGACCACCACAACCAGGATCAGGGGGCGAGCACGCCAACAGCACGCAGAGTGCCGCAGGGTAACCAGGCCGGAATGCTAAACGTCGCTAGTAGACAACCTCCACATAGGAAGGCTCATCGAAAGGTTCCATCGACGGACGCTCTACATCACCAACACGACTCGCACCGTCGTACGCTACAGCAGCGGCGGCGGCGGCGGCGGCGGCGCCAGAGGTGCCTGCCAGAGTCGGCCGGCCCGGCCCGGCCCAGGTCACCGTTCGGAGTGGCCTGAACGCTGAGGTGAAAGAGGAAGGAGCCCTGGCGGCCTTGGACGGGCGGGCGGGCGGGGGGGGGGGGGTAAAATGGGAAGAGCATTAGGGAGAATGAACGGTTTGAGGCGGGCGAAGCAAAAATTAGTGAGCACGAGGAAGACTCGTGGCCCACTTTTCTAATGACGCCGCTACTGCTACGCCACATCCCTTATCAGCAACTAGCGTTCAGGCTGTCTGGAATAAAGTGTTCTAGATAATAGCATTGTTTGGCCGGGCTTCACTCTGAAGAAGTTTTTTCGCCCACTAAAATAGAAAGTGAACAACAGAGTGTTTGTATTATAATAGCTTGCAGAAGTTACGGCCAAGTTAGCAGTGTGTTTGTGCAAAATAAGTTGCAAAAGCTTACGATCGAATGCTGGCTAATATCACGAAAGGAGCTTTGGTGGAAATTCAGGACGATTTATACCCAACACAGTTACTTCTTCTTGTGTTTACAGCTGTTGTTCAGAGTCTCTGCAGTAACCTGTTACTAATAGACAGTGTGTCAATAAATTCTGTCGAAGCACGAAGTGAACAGCTGCCCTATAAAAGAATTCTCGTTGTGTCTTATATTTTTAAAAACGAACAAAAACTTAACCTCTGCAGAAGCACATGCTTTACAAAAACGAAATACAAATTGCAACGTAAGGTGTATTATAAGGTCTAAGTAATACACGGGTAATATGTAAACAACCCGTAGCCAATTAACATTGAAATGTTAATAGAAGTGTATCTCGTTTTTTAATAACGGAACTTACCCTGAACAATTCGCTGTTTTGAACTGCCTTGTTGAGGCTTATATTACAGTACTAACAATTCACCCCCATCCCAAGTGTTACCCCCTTTAATCCACGCATGCGGCTATTTTCGCACGAGAACGTTATTTTTTTTTGCATTCGCATAAAAACATGCATATTTACAATTACATTCAAGTCTGTTTTAGTCAGACAACACACTATAAAATTATAAAAACGCATTATTATAAAATGCGAGTGGAAATACAGGTCTAGCAATATGTATCTTTTTTTTTGCGAAGTCAAGGGAGCAGAGTAGAGGAGAGCTTACGCTGAACTAAGAAACGTACATGTGTATGCCTGCCGTACACGTATTTGCTTGGGCAGCGTACAGCTTCAAACTGGATTGGCAACCGGGGCTGCTGCTTACGTCCAATGTGCACCTTCCAATTTCTTACCTATGATGAATAAAGAAGCCTCCCCGGGAATCGCTCTTGGTATTATATCAGGAAGATAATATGCACCCATCTAGTTTCAACAAAAAATACTCTTGATTGAGTCGTATGGCAATTCATTTATGTAATTATCTATAGAAATTGCCAAATGTTTTGTTGTAGCACCGCTGCGCATGATCATTAAGTTTCACGTTCTCAGAGAGCCAATGCTAAATGCAGTTAAATAGTGAAATGCCACGTATTTACCACGTGAACAGTATCCAGATGTGTACATTTATCTCTGCTTAGGTCCGTTGCCCTTTGGGCTATGTCAGAGAGGTCTGCGGAGCAGCGATCCGTCTTATCGTTGTTGTCGTTACTTTCGCCAGTTTCGATGCAATCGAAGTGGACGTCTACGATTACATCTCAGTAATGGCAGTATTGATGATTTTACTCAAAAGATGTACCCTCAGAGGGCCTCGGAGTCATCGATTCATCCATCATTATACGAAATTGCAAGATTTTATAGTACAGGTACGTCTTCCCCATCTTAATTCGGCCCAAAACGCATGAGGTATCTCTTAGGAAATCGGGAAACGCTTCTCGTTGACATGATTCAATGTTGGCGACGCTCACACAATTTACTTCCGCTTAAGCCTTTTTTAACATTTGTGCGAACAGCCGAATTCAACCGCAGTAATCCTGAGGTGTCAACAACCCTATCCGTTCTGTTGTTAACGAACGGCGTACAAGAAGCGGCGGTCGGATCTAGACAGGATTATTTGCCCACGCTTTAACGAGCACTGATTTTCCGTATTGGAAATTCTATTTAATGGAGGCTGCGCACAACCAATTATCATTAAGTAATGTATATATATATATATACATATAGGATATATAAGCGGATATAGAAGCGATAAGATCTTAGCAACACTTCTTTGCGCATGTGTGTAAGGTGAACTAATGACGATCATGGTGACTGCAAATATATGTCTATCTAATGAAAGGCCGAAAGTATGTTACTATTAATAATAAGTAGACGATTTTACGTATTTACATTGAATGCTATATGTCTCTTGTTATCAATGCCGTTGTAGAACGAACCAATGAGCCAGGTTCTGATGCCAATTGAGTCCCGTCGACCCAGAAGGCGACGACAACATCAGCAGAAGGCATTTACTTAATGGCGTTTGCTCCCACTCTGACCTGGCATTGTGCAACGTTTTTCACAGAGCGCATACGTTTAGTACACAGTGTCTTACTGCAAGTAGGTAGCGGATGTTTGGACATTTGGGCTTTACATCGGTACGGTTAACATGGGCTGCAAGCGGGGCAGGTGATGAGCACGGCACGCACGCTCACGGAAACATCCCCGCTGTCGGCGTTTGGCCCCTTGAGCTGTTTGCCTATAAGCATGTGCGATCAGAGGCCGACAGACCCGCAGACCTGCACACTAGACTCGACGGCCAACGAACAAAGCGACGAAAGGCGAATAGATAGAGGATAGGTCGACGCATCCTGGGGGTCGCTGTCGAAAATTGGGGCGGACTGGCTCAGGGTTTTGCGTTATTCATTGTTTCTTCGGGGCTAAGCTTTGGGGGCCTGGCCGACGGAGTTGTTCTATGTGTACACCACTGTAAACGTAACAACAATAACCTCATGTAGAACAGATACCAGGCACCGGTGGAAGGGCAGCTAATACTCGTGGTTCATAGATAGTAGATAGAACAATTGAATATTCTGATGATAGTCATAGCAGTTACTCAATTGTTCCCATTTCAGGTAATCTCTACAAAGCAAAATGAGCTGTACCAGTTATTGCCACCAGCAGGCAGCATTTCTTAAGGCGAGTCGACAATGCACGACCATTGCGACATAAGAACATGTTATTGTTTCAATATCTCTACGAAACGTAAACTCCTGTCATTAAGTTCTATAAATTCAATAGTAAAAGTCCGCTTAATTACTCCTGATGTATCGAACTTTCTGAGCTAATCTCATAATGCATCATATTTGACCTTTCTAACTGATCTTTAAATGGAGACTAATGTATCCGGCTTCTTCAGCGTTAGTAACAATCGTAATATATTTCGGGTTTATAGTGTAGAAACGTAATACCATAGAGGTTATATACTATTAGAGTACAAGGTCTAAGCTCTACTGGACATATTGCGATCCTTATGGTTCCTCTGTTGTATTCTCAACAGCTGATAATGAGCAAATTCGAACATGTCTATATGTATTATCCTTACATAACATGATTACGTTTAATATTATTTTAGAACAAGTGTGTTGTATTGGCATTGTTTCCGATCCATCTATAGCTTGTCAGAATTATTGCTTATGAAACTGGGCCAGTCTCGAAGGCCAACAGTTCCCTTCGTTTTTATCAACGCTATTCACCAGGCTCGACCACATCCCGCCTGGCATTGAAATTTTAAAACTCACTCCCTCATCATCTCCTAGTCCAGCCTTGTTCGCCTCTCTTTAGCGACCTTCGTCCGAAGTTTCACGTCCTTCGAAACCTTCCAACCTTCAAATGTCTTCCTGACCGGAACCACGCTAGCCTTGGTCCACTTAGTATCCGATCCAGTGGAGGCTGACCCACCACCTCTGTTGTCATCGCAGTGTGGCTGTTCTTCTACTGCTGATGATAACTTCGCCTATCCCGGACTGTTTGAAAACGGTCGCTAGAAACAAGCTTCGTGTTTTTACCTTTCACCCGCGCTCTCTTAATTCTTCGGCGTCTTCTCCTCAGACCCAGTCTCAAAGTGCGCCTCAATACAGCTTCTACTGGGTGTTGGCGGAGATCATCTGTACGCCTTATTGCTCTACAGATACAGTGAGCTCTTGCGCAAGAGCAGGTTCATCCGAAGAATGACTGGATGAAGCTTTTCGGTCGCCGGATCACTGCATGAACGAACATACTCTGTTAGGCCCTTGTACATTGTTAGCACGAGGAGCAACGGCGTACTTCTCAATGGCTCAAGCGTCCGACAACGCCCTAGTCTGAGGTTACCTGTCTGATTCGATCGAGACGAGCAATTCAGAAGTAAGAGTTTGAATGCGGAGTTCAGAGTTTACTATCTACCCCGGTTTACTTCGACCGGCAGACCTGAGATGACCAGCCGGAACCTCATCCGGCGGAAGTTTGGCCTTTACACAGGCCCTACTTAGATTCACCTTCTCCAATGGCGATGGCAAGAGTCTTGCACGTGCTACGCGAACTCTAGCTGAGGAAACGAGGGGGGAGGCAAAAGAGGATGAAGAGGCAGACGTAAGCTACCCAACACATAGATATGCTCTAGACTTAGGAGTTCCTTCACAGGAAAAAGGTGCCGTATTGTTGTTAACATACAACTGCAAAGAGACAAAACACACAATACAGAAGGGGTCATATATCACACTTCGTTTTAGAATTAGGCGCAATTCAGCCTTGAAAGGTGCATAGCCTGGCAAAAGTGATCTGCATACTGTGCAGGTCAATGTTGCTGTGATTAACGGGAGTCTAGCTGGAGTAGTTAAGCTTTAATGTACATATATACGTTGCTAGGATAACAATTTTGCACCTAAGCGCAATGCAAAGGGAAAATCACGGTTATTTTCTTTAAATGTGGTCTATATTTTTTCTAAAAATTTCTAAAGATGTATATATATATATACTTTTAGTTACAATATCGATCTAATATCAATTTCACTAAAGTACACATCATCCATTGCGCGCAAGTATACCGCTATTCCACGTGTCTTACGTGTGTACCTGTGACATGTTCAACATAGTGTCCTTTTTAATGTCTGCTTTACATTGTACTGCTTCGTAATATATTCTTGAATATTTTTCATGATTTCGTCTTGCAGGACACATATTATGTCCTTTGTATTCTGTACCGGAGCCGCAGGACTGTCGCCACTTGTCATTATACATTGAGCAGCTAATGCTAAAGGCTGATTATTGATTGTGGGCAATAATGGGCACACTAATAACTGCCTTAGGTTTTACGCCCGGTTCTGCCGCTAAGTATTGCTATTTCAGACAATTGGCCAATAGGACAAAACAAAGTGAACTTACGCCCGGTTTGAGACCTAGACCGTCACGTACACCTAAGTTTTGTGAGCGAACACCTTAACACCAAAGCCTCACAGAAACATAATGTTCACACTGATTCAGCCCAGCTTGCCGTCTAAGTGCTGCTTACCAGCAGTGAGTACCACAACCATTGACACTAGTCCAGCACAAATTGTACTGGTCTTAAGCTGTAAATTGAGTTCTCCCAGAGATCAGTTTTTCAGCGGAAAGTTTTCTTGTCATTTTCTATAAGCTATCAAAATATGTGTTTGCTCTGTTTGAGATTGTCCTACTTACATAGGGTGTTGTACCTGAAATCGATCGTTAGCCATATTCGGTGACTTGTCGGATCGCGGCCGAGTACGTGATTGTTGAAGATACAGAAACAGCCTTCTCTATAGTAGAACAGAAATAGATACGACAGAAAACTCGGTAAAACAAAACAACTTAATTGCAAATTAAAAAGGTACAGTCTTCATGATTGTAGTGTTTCAATAAGGCTTTGTCAGCTAAATCGATTATAAAGCTTGAATGGTTCATAAAAACCAGACAGAGATCGTGAAATGACTAAAATCAGGCACAATTCAAGCCGTATGAGAACAATAAAACAAAAATGTTTAATCAGTGTCATTGCTTATTGAGTTCTGTCAAGCGTGACGCACTTTGCCGTCTTCGACCTTTCAGCGAAAAGCAAATATTGATGATGCATTTAATAATCCGATTCGGAAACGGCTGCCTTGCCCACAATTTAAAAAATTGCAGGTAAAAGTAATCCGGTTTGCCTCCCCTGTTCGTAAAATCTGCCCAAAAAAAACTTTTTTTTTTTTATCAGGAAAACATATTCATCACGAAAGCTATTCTATCTGGATGTACTAAAAACCTTGATAAAAACTTATGTCAACGGGAGTTATGTCGAATTTAGGCCCATTTGTTTTCTAACAAGACGGTGGGAAGCTGACCTGCAATGTCACTTTGACCCATTTTTCAAACTGTGCCTGTTGGAATCACTGTCTTACAGCCCAGATTGTTAAATTCATCAGATTACTTCTTATGGGTTAGGGTTAAGTGGAAGTTGAACCTCACTAGCAGCGCCGACTCGCTCACAGTCGCCATTAAGAAGGAGTTCAAAGATTAAGCGGAGACGGGCTAGTTCATGTTCTTGAACTGGAGACACGATTAATAAATTTAATAATTAATAAAGACGCACGTTAAGGCGTTTTTTTTTCGGGACAGGCAGGTAACGGAGTACGCATATCGATAGAAGGTAGAAGAAACTAGAGGATAGAATCTAGAATAATGAAGACAGCCAAAATCTACTCCGCAAGTGTACTGGCCTCCGTACACATACATAATACAATTGTTAAAGATATAGAACGAGTTAAATAAGAAGTCGTCTAATAGTGTATACTTTGATTCGAAAATGTCGGTCAGTATGGTCGCTTCCTACAAAGTTGTCAGGGTTTTCCCGAGATGCGACGTCGCAGATAAATTATTGAATTGCATCATATCATTTCCAACAGAAAGGAACTTTTTGTTAGCCCCTAGTTCCTAGTTCACGTCAGACCGTCCACGAAAAATTACCGCTAACTTTTTAATGAACCTAACGGGTCTCTTGCAAGATGTTATACATAACGGTGCACGTATATGCTGAAGTCCATGCTGGTTAGGTGGAAACGTACACGACAGTCAAAAAATGGGTGGCAGACGGCTGTCTTCCGGCGATCGTTGTAACGTTCCCTCCAAACGTTGAAAGTGAGGCTTTCGTCTCGATCGGATTCAATGAAAAGGAAAGTTTAGGTGAACTTTGTGGCGTTTCGTTAGAGTACATGACTTAAGTGACCAAATTATAGCCATTTTGAGTCAAGCAAAATTGACTAGATACGATACGTAGAATAGAAATAGAAACGTTATTGTCATTATATACGATATGTATAAACGAATAGTTTTTTTTTTTTTTTTTATTCTAACATGCGCTTTACCGGTGAGCGATGATTATGAAAATGAACGAATAGTCTAGGTAGCACATCGTTTACTGTTGTAGTGTTCAAGCACATTCGAGTGTACATTTAAATTAATAACGAATAAACCTAGATGACAGACTGCCTCGTCGGCGCCCAGACAGATTTTACTCTCCAATGATTTTCTTCTAATTTTAAAAATTTATATGTAAAAAATTAAGAAGATGTCTAAAGAACTCGAGTATTCAGCTCGTATCGTTTTCTTGTCAAGATCGACAATGATCTGTATCACATTATTCGTGGACACAGATGTCCGCGTAGCCTTTTAGATGCATTTATAAACAATTCGAAAATATAGTAAACGCATAGGAGTTGAATACTACTTGAAAACGGCAAGTGGTAAAAACATTAGAACACGAACCAGCTAGTGAACGTATGAATCCCAACTAACTTAACTTGCTAATATCTTCGTATTGTGAAATGATAAGTTATACGAAGCCACCGTCCGTACTGTAAATCTCTAGAAATATCGCTGATAACTGCGTTCCTGTTGTGGTCGAACCTAAAACAAGCAGGCCCGCTTCGATTCTACGCTCAGACCTAAAACCGTTCGACTGTGAAGGCCCAACATTCGTTACTTCAATCGACGTATGACTGTATCTTCTTCCGTGATGAGTGTGTATATGCGTTTACCCTTAAAAACGATTTTTTCGTTTTTTTTTTCATAATCAAATTATGCCAGTAACGTTCTATTTATCTCGTTATTTTAAGATTTGCTTTATTTATTGTAAGAAACTGTCTTCTGAAGGAACTTCTGCCAAAAACTATAATGCAACAGTGACTTTATCAATTATCATATATTGTAGTAAAGAACTGGAATTTAATTTCCATATTTTGCATAGTAGTCGCTAAGCACTAACATAATAATAATAATAATAATAAAATTAGAAAAAAAAAACTGCAAAGCTCAAAGAACCGAGACGAATTGTGCTAGGACAATTAACAAATAATACGGGAATAGTAAGTACGAGCTCATTTTTATTTAGTATAATGATGTAAGCATGTGGTCATCCGTGCCCGCCCAAACGGCACGAACATAAGTCCTTCGACATTTTCACGTGCAGCGAACCGTCGTTGCTGTAAGGACAAAGGCTTTGTCTTCAAGTGCTCAAACCTATCGAGCACCGATATTTCTCTGCCGAAGGCGATACTGGCTTGATGGGGTCCATTTCGGACATACTAATGCTAGCACGGAGTTCAATGGTATCGACGTTATTTGGTAAAGAAAAGTATTCTCTTTGATACTTCGACCGCATGTAGTACAGCCATTTTGTTCATCGACTTACACGCATGTATACGTGGCGATCCACAACGATGAGTATAATGCAAAAATGTAATCCTTTTGTTTCGATCATGCTTACACTCTAGTTACTTTCGCGATTGTATCGTGTATGTTGACGAACCTGGAAGGCGGTGCGGTTGTGTATCTGTGTGCATACTGTGTACCGGATACAACGTTTCGAGATGTATAGATGGGCGCAGTTTACTAACCTATCGCCCATTGACTTAACGATGTTGGCCTGGTACTTCCGGTCCAAAGAGAGTCATCCCATTCTACGGAGCATCTCGCTCGGTAAACAGCCAAAACGGGTTAACGGTTCCAGACATTTTACAGTTAGGTATGAAGTGCAGTAAACACACCGTGGGAGGACATCATGCCTTTGACCTCGGCGGTCAAAGCCCTCACCTAGGAACAGTTAAGGGTTAAGGTTCAAACCATTGCAGCATGTACGATTTTTCGTTCATGGAAGCAACGTCTAAGCTACTATATGCTACATGATATTGTGGGTTTAATATGTATATCTACATGCACATTCTATCTACATACATATATCTACATGCATTTTATAGTCGCACGTTATCGTTGCATTACTCCACGAAAGAAAATCTTATCGCATTGGGCATATGCTAATATAGCGTTTAACAATAGCTGTTGTATAGGTGCATTAGAATACTTATGTAATCTACACCATGTCAGCACAAATCATAACACGCTTGTAACAACAACTGTACCATTAACGACCTTTGTCAGAAGAAGTGTGTTAAGCTGATTGATCAACTAAATTTTATTATGTATTAGTTCAAAATGATGTTCGATGGGCCGAGGAAAACAGCTATGCCAGTGCAGCACAGGTGACTTTATTTAGACATCAACCCCAAAGGCTCAGCAACCTTAACCGTTTTCGCGTTTCCTTAGGTTTGCCTTTAGGCAACAGTTTCTATTTTATTATTATTACCGTTATCGTAAGAGATGCTTTTGGTACGTGTTAACCGTCTATGTAACTCGTAAGTCACTCGTAGTATTTTATATATTTAAAACCTGCAACAACCTAATCAGCCCAGCCATCATTTCAGTCAAATACAGACATCTCGAAGTACACTGGACGACGCTTTTGTGCTGTATGTACGTCACTCGGTCCTTTGTCAGGGTAATCCAACAATAAAATCGCCAGTTACCCATTTTTTTTTATAAGTCACTGAAACTGATATAAAGGCATCTTGTCTTAAATGTACACCCTTAACGATAGTTCTGCTTTGTTCCCTCGAACAGAGCCATTATACAATGTATTCATATGTTTACGTTAGTTTTGGGATGGCTTGTTATTGGGAAATAGTGTCGTGCGTTCAACCTCCGGTCGTAACTGGGGTACTGCTAAACTTTTTCGATATGGGAGAGACCCAGTCTCCTCAATGGCCCCAGCTCCAACGTGGTGCCGACCCCCCTCTTCGGCGAATTTCTGCAATTGACGATCTATTCGTCGCCAGTGGCCGGTAAGTAAAAGGCAGGGGTTCTTTCTGAACCCAGTCTGAGGGGTGACTACATTTCTTTCGTTTCGTTGTCCCGAAGTCACGTTAGAGCGCAGGGTGATCTTGGTTTGAGATGAGGAGCAACTTGACAGCTAACAACCGAGCGACCTCAAGTCTCACTGGCGGACGCTGGTCAGTTGGGATATTATTGGCGAGTCGGCTTCGCTCGCTGCAGACTGCCGCGCGCGCACATCCTAGACACGCGCATTTCCCAGAGTACAATCCCGTACAAACATGTGCTATGCTTCTTATAGGCAACAGGCAGCCAGATTCCACGCGTGGAGCCGATACCAAACTTGAAAACAAATTGCAGATGTTGGCTGTATTAACTTATGGGGTCCTGTTGAGGTGACTGCTCCCTCGTTTGCGTCAACCCACTGAAACCCATTTCAGAGTAACCCTGAGGAGCTAACCACTTCTGCAGCAAGCATACCCCGATGTATCCATAGGGTGGAGCGCCTCAGACCCAACTAAAATGCAATGGGTAGCACCGTCCAATGCCAGATTTAGATGTCCAAGTATCTTTTTTTAACTGTCAAAGGCTAATGGTTAGATATGATTAAAAAATATCAAGTGAAACCTGTGTGCGATACCTAACAGAATCATCTGTGGCTCTCAGTTCCCGGAGGAAATCGCCACGTTTACGTAGCTGGCGTCGCTCCGTCCTATGGTGCTAACAGCTGCCAAATAAGACGGCATTATCGCAACGTAACACTATCGAATCGGTAAACACATTACAAGTTTGTATACAATAATTCGAATTTTGTACGGCTCTACATTATAGGTTAGCTTTAAAAGCTTTCACTACGTACGACGACGTCAGAACTCGTGTTTCCCTTCCTTTGAATTTGTCCTACCTCAATTCTTCAACTATTTTTTTGCCTTCCTTTCTCAGCATACTTAAGTTGTACAACCTTCATTGTGTCCGCTTGAGCCTGCATGAATGTATCATATACTTACATACGTGTATGCTTCGAAAAGACTGTTTTCTGCTTACTCAGAGAAACTATGCGTCTCCAGCGCGGCCTGTTTAAAGGCAGGATCAGTCGTAAATCAGAAGTGGCAAAGAACATCTTTTATGTGATCACCCAGGCCATAACTGCAAGTGCGATTCCCTAGGCAACTCCAAAACATTTTAAATTGAACCAGTTGGTTTATATGTAAAGTTGTGACGCTATCCTGGGCTAGTTAATGATAGTATTATAAAATATCGAGCGCCGCACTGTACTTATATGCGAAATCACACTGCTATTCGAATTTTCACTTCAGACAAGGAATACAAAATAGGAGATCTTATCTCGCGCTATGGTTCGATTATTAGCAGCGTCAGCTTATAATCACGACGACGATACGGTGGCGCGGCCCGGTGCGGAACGGGCGGTAAAGACAGGACCATAGCAGCAGCATCAACTGCTATATGCCGTAAGCGGCCACCAAAAACTACTATAGTATCTCTCAGAAGGCCAAGATGGAAAATGCGGGCACAAAGACAGAAATGAAGACGAAGTGGGAGGGATACAAGGCGCTCGATTTGTAGCTCGTAGCGCTTATTGTTATTGTGCTATTGTTACTGTCGTTGCTTGTGTTGTTGTTGTGCCATCTCCAACGCTTTCTAATCTTCTTCTGGCGTTCGTGCGTGGGAACCAGGTTCGGCGCCTGGCCGCCCCGAACGTAGTTGTGGTCATTCTGTCACGTTGCTGTCCTCCGCGCTATCCTTTGGCTCGATAGTTTGTCGGCAGTGGTATCGCGTCAGTTCGCTACGCAGGATGATGTAACTAGCTTAGCGGGTGGCGATGGCGGTAGCTGCCATAGCAGTCGTAGCAGAGTTCTCACTCACTGGACCG
Source organism: Varroa jacobsoni (assembly GCF_002532875.2). NCBI lineage: Eukaryota > Metazoa > Arthropoda > Arachnida > Mesostigmata > Varroidae > Varroa > Varroa jacobsoni. Next base: position 132,588 of record NW_019213417.1, read on the forward strand.
CGCACAACAGACAATCTCAGTCGCATCGAGGTCTTAGGGCAATGGGGCTGAACCAATAGGCCAAGACGCCATTCAGGCTCTCACCTCGCTAAGAGCCGAGGGGTAGCCGAGCGATGTTAGGCTTGTACGGACGTACAACCTAGTTTCGTAAGCAGCAGTAGTAGCAGCTGGAGGAGGAGTTGACAAGGTCTCACCGTCAGCTAGCTGCTGCGTCGGCTTGGCCTGTTCGTCGACGAGCAATACATTATTGTGCCGCCGTTGCTTCTGGTGCTATCATTACGCTTGTAAAGAGAATGTGCGACGTTATTGCCCAAGTACTGTTGCCGTTGCTGCTTGACGAAGAGGAAGCCCCCGCCATTAATTGGGCGGTCGAATGGCCGGCCCCACGAATAGCAGAGAGCAGATTAAAACTGGGGTCGTTCATCTGGTGGGCCGGTACGAAATGCGACGGTCTCGAGGAACAGTACGTACACTCTTATACTGTGCCGTTTTGTTGCGTTTAAATAAATAGCAGTATACGACAGCATAGGTGTTGACTGTAGTGCCGGCTATCATTAGAAGGACTGGAATACTAGTAGTAATAAATAAAGTAAAAAATACAGGTTGGTCGTTTGTTACTGAACTATTCTATCCGGTGCCCCCGAATAAAGGCGCACGAAAACGTTACTGTCCGATAAACCGAAAAATACAAGTGTTTAAGTTTTGCTATAAAGTGTCATTGCGTAAAGTTTGCAAAGTGCAAACAAAGTTCGTGTAGAGTACTCCCTCCGTTCTTATATGAGCCATTCAAAATGCGTGCCGTTCGCACATAGCTACGTCTATACTTACTTATGCACTAGTCAATCTAGACGGATCAAACAAAGACAAAGCCGAAAAAACAACGATAATAAATTAAAGAAAAATCAACCTATAAAACTACGATTTTTCGGATGTATCTAGTTCTATTTCAGCGTAAAACTTGTTTTCGGTAATGGCTTGATGGTGATAGGACGAAGTTCACTTGAGCGATCATTGTGTGATCTCATCCGGTCAAGGCTAGTTTATTTGAGGGTGCTTCTCCCATAAATAAGTATAGATGGCCTATAATTTTCTTAGTAAATGTCGCAAAAAATGCTCGAGTTATGGCAGGCTCAGCGATGAGCATGGCTCTTCCTGCTGAAACAATTTGCATACGCCTACCAAAGGGTCGGCATTTGTTGGGTCAATGGCCAGTCCATAGACTCTCTAATTTGTTATAATGACACGTTCTCTAGTAATGCAGTCATTGCTGTCACATATACCGTCACCAAAGCCTTAGCCTTAACTAATTAATAAAAAGCTGCAGGTATTAGCTTCGTAGCGAATTTATCAGACAACGTACTTCTAAATACTGTTTAATATCCAAGACTACTTAATCAATATAGACAAAAAACAAAACCCTAACACAAGCGTCTCCATATAAAGGTTGTGTGTGTGTGGGGGGGGGGGGGGGGTAGCTTTAGCGGTTCGTTTCTCTCATACAAGCTTTGAGAGTCTGTGTTCTTCGCCTCTTGTTGTTACACTTTACGTACAGGCGAAGTTTATCTAATAATCTGTATCGCAGTACCCCTCTAGCAGCTAGCTACCGACATATTGCATGTGCTGGTTGGTCTTTTACGGGTCGTACGGTGTGTCTCGATACCGAAGTGCGTCACTTGGCGTCATCGTTCCTCACTAACTCTTCACCCGCTGGCAATTTCGCCGTCTTGCTTCATCACAGCACCTCGCCCGAGACACGGCACTAAGACAAAGCACCTGGCGCTCGTCCCCTTTACTGAGGAAAGGCCCGTTCACTGGGTATCATTTCTGTTACTCTTCCTGTTGCTATAGTCGTAGTTGTGCCTCAATCGGCGGCCGTTCCTTCGAGCGATCGGACTTGCTTCGAACGAGCAGGCCAGATCGTCCCTGTTCGAGGGCTACAAGCGCAGTCCTCGTATTGCTGGCCGAACGAAGCCTTTTTCTTCCGTTCTATTGCAACCTAGCTATCTGCTATTACCTTGCTCTCCTCTAGCTAAGAAACTGAACTTGAACGTTCAAAATTTGTTGGGAATGAATAATAGTAGTAGCAAGAGTTGTAATAGTGTGTGTGTGTGTGTGTGTGTGTGTATGTGGGAAGGGGGCTAAATTTCTATGTCGTACGTCAATGTCCTCACTCATTCTTACCTACGTCGCGCAGCAGTTCTATAGCCCTGTAATGCTGTAAAGCCACGCTGTTCTGTCTTCCTCAACCTCTCTGCCTCGCCGCATAAACATCTCTTTATTGGTTATGCCCCCGCCGTTCGAAATAGGGTCCCACCGAGAGACATCGGTGCCCTGCTGTATCTCGTCCTTTTCACACACGTAAACCTGCAGATTTACACAGACATAAGCGAACCCTCCTGTACTGGCTTCACTGCCACTGGCGTCGCCGCTATCGCGACTGAAGATCATAACCTGTGAGAAATCTGCAGCAGATGGTGCTCGCTTAAACAATGAAGAAATAATATCTGCCCCATGAAGATCTCGCACAGTGCCGCACTATGCATATCGCGTCGTATAGCGTAAATCAAGATTACGCAGAGCACCGCTACAGTCTATATCAAACTAGTTTTTTATGTGTACTTTATTTCTCGTAGCGTTTACAAGCTTTAGCCGTGTGATCCGCGTACGAAGTGTTGAAAGCAGAACAATCTCTATATATGAACCTGTGGGTTGCGCATGAACCCTTGATCTGCTAATTGATTGTGTTCGGTTTTTAGCAAATAACATAATCAGTATTGCCCAGTCGACCGAAGTAACAACTATCATTGTATGTACGCACGCATACACATGCACGCATAGGGTAAAATCAAAAGTATTTGTAGTTCATCCGTCTAAATACTTTCGGCATACATTTAACAGTTGTGGAAAACGTCATGTGCACGGCGGAGAAAAGGTTTTCACTTGAACCAAGGCGTTCGGGAGCGACAGGTCGTGATGATCATTCTGCAATGATTAGGAATGCTTCACGTAGTTTAGGCGTCTGTTACTGTACGAAGTCTACCGAAGTCAGAGCTACTGAAGTTGAATATTGTGCGGTTGAAATCATCATGCAGCTGTCCAAATTGGGAACGAATGTTCTCATCTGTCATCGGTGAGATTTCAGCTGCGATGTTACGCGTTTACAAGCGCTAGACACCACTGCGATGCGTGGGATGCTAAATCATCTGCTCTGCAGCATTTGGAACCAGCCACACATTACCGGACATTCGGCCCCTCTATAGATTGCAGAGTAATTATTATTTAAACGATTTGCATACAAACGTTGCAAATGTTAGAAGGACGAAGATAAAGTAAGTTGAAATTGAGGTTGAGCAGAGATCACCGCGCTTCATTGAATTTTATGATGTCTGCGTCTCAATGGGGACAGGTGTTCTAGATGGCTCTGATGATGCGTCGTAGTAAAATAGCGTACGGATGCGCCTGCACGATCGACACATTATAAAACGGATCTGTGCATTATGAAAACAGCCCAGGACGGATCCTGATTTTAGCATATACACGAACATGGAGGATCTACGCTCGCTCCATGTCTTCAACAGCTTTGAAATATCTAGGTGATATTGCTTATCTATATAAGCATCTTAACATTACGGTCAAAGACAGACCCTTTGCTTCGGTAAGGTTTTTTTTCGGTAAGGATTTTGCTCTATATAATTAGAGCGGAAGAGAAACGTTCGTTTCAATCATTAACTTATATTTGAGCTACGTTTATGCCGTCTTATGTGTTTCATACTATAGATCATGGATAGAGCTGAACGAGCAAACTGCGTATCCAATGCCGAAGCTTATATTAATTCTAACCCTATTTCAACCTATCTACATTATTACTGCTATAACTTTGCCAAGCACAAGATAAACTTCTATTCTATAAAATGTACCTGGCAACATTTTTCAGATATCATTTGACAACTGCATCCTCGTATACTGAACAGATCTGGGTCAGATCGCGAGCGATAAAAGTGCAAGCTTATTCAAAGGAAGTTATCCGGAATAAGTTCGAAATTACAACGCAGCCGTGTAAGTTGAGCTGAATGATAATGTGAACATGACAATATAACGAAAAGTTGCACTCGAACCGTCAATGTTTTGATAGCTTTGACTGAGATAATTATTAAGCGCTAGCCAATTATTTACTAGAAGTTTGTTAATTAATTAAAAATTTTATTGGGTAAATTAGCTGCTCAAGCATGTAGATGGGTTACTGGAACGATATTAATCGGAAACATCGTATAGCTATCTAAAAATTAATTGAACTTACTGAATTGAGTATTGGCTACTACAATCAAATCGGTACATTTTTTTTAATAGTAGAATGTTGAATTAATTATTTGACATCCTGCCAATCATATGAAACCCATCTTTCATGGGGGTGGTATCAAAGCTCGCTTTTCCTGTTCATCACATCACTTTCTTAATTGTCACGACGGACGTTCACCCGCTTGGTCGCTTGCACATTGCCTCAAGGTCTTCATTATGGTGATGATACTTTTCGGTACCTTCGACGTGTTACACTTGCGGGGCTTCGTTGAGCCCCATACGTCGAAGATGAAGTCGCTATGGCTTTATGCTTAGTTATCCTGGTGTTGTCGTAAGATACGAATACCGTCACCCCGAGCAGATTTCTCGACCGCCTACTTTGTGTCCTTATAGCGACCGATGTACCAATAACAACCGATGATATGAACTGAACGCCTGTTTGTCGGTCCGATATAGGCACGTACAGGGAGCTAGGGAATCGTCTGTAATGTCATGTAATAGGATGAATATACATTGGCCGATGCTCGTCGTAGAACGCGACAACTACATAAGGCATCCTTGCGGGTACCCGATTCGTCGTGAAGCTATGGCGGGGCCGGTTGAAAACACAGGTAGTAATTTGGCATCGTCATCTATGTCAGCGTCAGCTATAGCAGCTGTAACATCGTCATCGGACAGCGCTTCCTGAGACTCTGGGAGGACGGTCGAAATAGAATAGAATCAGATGACAATGATACGGCAGCTGAAAATCAAGAAATACTATGGTTTTGTGGTTGTGTTGCCTTAAATATTCGACTTCGGCTGTTTTGTATAAACTGACGTATGCGTGAACGAAAGTTCAAACGACATAAAAAAGGGTTAGGTGCAGAAGTGCACCAAGGTGAAGACAAATGAGGTGTGAGATGAAATTGTTGTACTCCTCTCCTGCTGGAGGGCGTAAGAGAAAGAAAGGGCGGTCAGTTGGCTGATCTAGCGGGGGTTTTCGATGGTTTTGGTTTGAGCGGCTTGACTAGTAATGGAGTGAGGGAGACATGACGTGTTTATACGAGAAACGTAATAACGTCTAGGCAGCTAAGGACTAAAAACATAACATAAAAACCATTCGTACGATAAGTAAACAGCCTGAAATCGTATCGTTATGTCGTATGGCACATTTGGTTTACTATTATTATTTTAGTTTTTTTTTATATTTAGTCCCGCTTTATATTTCAAACGGCCTATGTGCCGCTACCTAGCACTACCGCTTTAGCAGTATTACTGGCAATGAAAACTCCGAACAAAAAAAAAAGCTTGAAATTATAGACAACTATAATAAGTTGCATTTTTAAAATCATGATGAGGTGTTTGCTCACAACGACTAAAAAATCAGCGGTCTTAAAAACTTCATCGTTTCAATATTTATGGTAGCAATAATAGCTTATAGGGAAGTAAGCCCTGCTTTCACTCGAGCGTATCTTTGATAACCGTCTTTGTTGATATTATAGATCTGACGTTTACGCGCCTTATTGCTAATTCATGCTAATGTTGCTTTACTATTTAACCAGTAGAGCTTCTTTGCTCGGGCCGGGCCATTCCGACAGACAATCCTGTGCCAATCTTTGCCTAGAAGTTTTTCCCAGTTGTCATTTCTTGCCCCCTTCATTTGTATCGTTAAGGCTGTTATACGCATACAAGAAAGCAAGATATGGTTGGTCTCTCGTATTACGCACACGTTTACATAAAATCAACTGTTCCCCAAAAAATCACGCTCAAGTACATATATATATACATATGTATATATATATATATATATATATATATATGTAGTTGGAAAAAAAGGAAAATGAAATAAGACATTATTCAGAAAGCCACAGTATGACAATATATTTGCTAAATAACTTATATTGTTGCTTAAATAATGATTCAAAATCCACCCTTTTATAGCTATTTTATTTAAACAATGAAAATTACAAATAAATTAATTATGATATTTTAAATATAAGTTACCCATACGCCAAACAATTATTATTCATATCGGGTGATAAATTACAGATTTCGTGTATTTAACAGGAAATATCAAATTCATAATAGCTATAATCGGCATTTACATACATATAAATTGCATAAATATAGTGATCTCAAAGCATTTGGCGGTTAGTGTGGACCGCCACTGAGGCTTCGGCCACAGTCTGTGCTACACACGAGCAGTATACTTTGTCCTAATAAATGTAGTACGTTTTTGACCCGTTGATCTTCGTACTTTCCGCACAAACTCTCTTTATGTTTTTTTTAATCCATCTCTGTCGCGATCGCGTGGGTATCGCAAAGAAAAATAACAAAAAGCGAAGAAACGGCGTCCGCCTCTGCCCCAGCGTCGAGGCAGGTGGCTGTCAGCCAGTTACCACCTGCAGCATCGACTCCTGTCCTTCTTTCCGTCCCACCACAGCGGAGATTGAAAGCCGAAGGTCGACAATAACAACTATCGACAATGTCATAAGTATCGGGGCGTCGGAGCGGCTGGAGCACCGAAGACGCTGATGAGGCTGGAGCCGCTGCCGCTGCCATCGCCTGCTCAGACAGTATCGAGTCCATCGCCGTCACCGTCAGCACGTGTAGCGTTGAGCTTTTCTCAGCAACTACTACTACTACGTAAATGAACCACTGTAGGTCTTTGTGGCTACAGCAGAAATCTGGGGTCGACTTGCGGCAGTTTCTCCATCATTCAAAGTCTACCTCGTCGAATGTTGTATCGCCTGTGATAAATAAATCATTCGGACCTGCTGCCATGGTCGGACCGAGTGAGCCTGCTGCAGTCAGCCTGTTTGCCGAGCCGGCATCGTCCTTACGGTGTCGTGTGCCGAAGAGTTTGTCGGCCGGCTGGCCAGCCGCCGGCTACGTGCTCGATGCAGAAGCAACACTAGCCCTATCTATCTGCTACACGAACAGGTAGACACGGAGAAAGTTCGTCTTCGGATAGTTCAGCGACGGCCAGAATTATTCTTCACGGATATTTTAGGCCGGCACGCGAATTGCCTGCCGCTGGTGTGCCACCACCTAAATATGGCTGTGTCATCGATAATGGCCAACCAAAGTGGACGGACGTTAAAAATAGGAAGCTGTGCTTTGAGACGTATTCGAACAGAATCAATCGATAGCAGCACACCTCATTTAAACTACAATAGTAAAGTGGGTCGGCTGGGTCTGTCGTCGTAGTTATCGCTCGTCGGTTAGGCTTGCTGAGGAGCAATGGCGGTGGTGGACGACACTGCTGGTCAGGTCCCGGCCAGTTTGCTTGCTACGTAGCCGGTCGCCATTGGATGCTGGTTGCCGCTGGTGTTTTTCGCTTGCATAGGAAAAACCGATGCCTACGCGTTGTCGCCGCGATCAATGGCTCTCGATGCTGCCTTGCGTCGATTCGGCTGTGTGGTCTGTCGGTTTAATCAACGGACGGCAGATGGTGCTTTAGCTGCTCTGGGATGCACCACAAAGGCGTCGACTTCGGCCGCCCTGGCGCCCTCTTCTGGTGAAGTGCGTGTTAAGTAGACAGCAGGGCTGGGCAGGTAGGTCAAGTAGTGACTCTTTTAGCTATGGCTTCTCAATGTGTTTTCGTGACTAATCGTCTTCTAGATGATACTGTCTATGTGTGTGGTTGTGTTTACGGGTCTGCACGTATAGAAAAGTCCGTTGGTATAGCTTCTCCTTTTGTTGAATCGCTAGAACAATGAAGCTGGTTAGCACCTTTCTATGTCGAGGCTAACGTCTATGTAAGGCACGGTAGGCACATGGCATACGACCAAGTGCTTGTCTCGCACTCGCGTATGAGGAAGGACTCGAAAACATTAACGAATATCGAGGGGGACGGGGGGTCGATGTCGATACTAAGTCGATGATTGAACCAAGGTCGAAATCTGGAGCGCTGGGCGGCTACAACATTTGAAACAGATTTTATTGAGTAGTTTCGTGTGCCAACTATGAAAATGGGCAAGGGATGCCTTATAGTCGCTACCCCAGAGACCCGTTTGCTGGTCCAACAGTAGGGGCCGACAGAACGGCTTGTTATAACCAATTGGTATACGTGGCCACAAGCTATTCCGGTTGGCCGTTATTCTTGTTTGGCTATTTGAACGATTAGCCAGTTTGTCTTCTTCAGCGCTGGGCCGGCGCGTCTCGGTCGAAGTTTATCTCAGTGGTTTTAATATTATTAGTTTTAATATTATTTAATATTATTAGAAACGATGCCGAGTCTTCATGGCTGACGTAGCAACAAGTGGCCCCTGTCCATAGGTGACCATAGTTTTGGAGCTGTGCACAAGAATCTTTACCTGTTTGCTACTTTGCGATCGACTTGATTGCTTGGTGGGCCATGCTGTACAACATGCATTCGATATTCTAGTTCTCCATCACGCACATATACTGGGGTACGAATAACAGTCACCTTAAGGATAACGACAAAAGAACTGAAAAAAACTGGTTGTCTGCCAAAACCTGCACCAAGATAACCACGATGCGCGATGCTGCACTTATCTCACGGGCCACACGTCTCATCTATGACAGAAGACGGCTATGGAGCGAGTCGAGACGGTCTGTGCGGAGACAATGTAGTTGTCGGCCTACTTACTACGACCGTTTGGAGAAAGCAATTACACTTACCATCGACATAGGCTCCTATTTTAGAGACAAAATCTGCATGCCGCATCTGACCCCTGTCCAAAGCTTCCCCGGAATAGCATCACAACGTGCAGGCCTTGCCTGGCAACGGTAGGGATTATCAGTTGTTGGCAACTTCTTGACGAAGCTGCCGAAACGAAAGGGCCAACAAGCTGGGCAGCAATCCTATTTAGCATTTACTAACGATACTATTGGACGGCACCCACCTAGCTGGTGAAACGTTTCTCAAGTCACAACAGAAACGTAACAATAAACGAGGGTATTTAGGAATCCAGCAGGATGACGTCAAATGACATAATAAGTTGGCAAACGTTTTACAAAGGTTTATTTAAATGCCACTGTATTTATATTTTTTTTTTGATAAAGTATATTTGTACCTGCTTATAACACATACAGCTGGGAATTTTCGTGTAAAAGTAAAATCTTTTTCCTTTATTCTTCGTTTAATTCGCGAGCTTTTCGCATTAGCTACTTCAGTTCATGCATTCGCCTCTTGCAAAGTTTATAATACCCGAACCCCTTAATTTAATCTAAACGTGTTTTTAATCTGCTCAGTCGCGCAATGTCTCTAATCTAGACTACGGTGAGCGAATATCTATGTACTCCTCTTCGAGCTCATTCTCCTACTACGTCTGTTTGTAGGCCAGAAAAGAACCTTTACGTACCATTCATCAATTCGGTATCAAGCCGGTAATATCGGACCATAACGCTTCCCCCCTTTTCAGGTACACTGGATATCCATTACAACGATGTCTAACAATATAAGACAAGGGCTTCCCATCGATGTTTCTCACCGGTAATAGCAGCGGTATTATAGTCATAGCAGCATCTGAAGTATCAGCCGAAGCCGCCGCAGTGCTAACTATCATTTGCCCCGCCTCTGCCCGTCTCCGTTTCGCGTCAAATCTTTATTCGGCTCCTCAAGTTCTGTAGCACCAGCTGCCAATCAACAAGCCAACCTCTATTAGCTCTCGCATTCAATCTATTATAGCGAGGGCAATTACCTCAGCTGTCCTCTGCACACATCATTGTTTCTACATCAGTTAGACAGAAAACGTAGAACACCCCATAAGGTGTAAGTACCGTCCGCTTCTCCATCTACAACTACCACTATATATGTATGTTTCATGACGATATTTTTATCGTGTTCTGTACCCGGCTTCCCATTGTCGCTGCCCCTGTCCGTTGGCTCTAGCAGCCGCTAGCTTCATTCACGTTACCGCAGCGATTATTACTATTACTGTTGTCCTTGTTGATGTTGTTATTGTTACTACTGCGATTCATCGGCTTGTTATTCTTCGTCTTATTGCCCAGATTTATGAGAAGCTCTACGCGTACACGTGTAGCGTTGCTAACTCTGCTTGAGGAGAAAAACACGAAAAAGGAAAGCAATCGTTGGCTAAACCAGATTTGCTAACTGCCTGCGAGTGGCAGGCGGCCCCCTATAGTGTAAAACATGTATGACATGTGGGGTCTGCCGCGGCGTCGCGTTTCGTGTCGCCTCGGTGCCCCCACCGCCGGCGTCCCGTTAGCAGCTGTCGTAATGACGTGAGCGAAGGACAACAGAAATGGTAGCAGCGACCGGTTAACGTGCAGAAGACCAAAAGGCAACGGCTGTTTGTTCCCGATGTACGGCAGTCGCTGTATCGCGGTGACAGGATTTTGCTTATGGGGGTGATGCAATCGGCAAGCCTTCGGTGTAAGTGGTTTAGTCCTCTGAACATGTTCCCTCTTTCTTGCCCCAAGCCACTTACGTTCATATGCGATGCCCACAGATTGGCTAATCGGGATACTATCTGTGTGCCAGTTTTTACAAAGTTCACCGCTAATGTAGAATAAATCTGGTTCGGGTTGGCTGTAACAATTTCGCCTGAGCTTCCGTCAAACGCATAGCAAACGTCGGTCGGTCGGTCGGTCCATAATGGCGAAGACTTTGTCGACTATTGCTTCAATGAAGAGAGGGTCACCACCACCCCTGAACAGGGAAGGGGAATTTTTCTTTCGCATTTACTTGCTCCCTGAACTTCTTTTCGACTCTTCGCGTCGCTAATGCTTGCCGCACCTGTCACAGCTGCAGAGCGATGATTCACGAACAGCATCGAGCCGCTCAGATCACTTGAGGGCTACTCCATGGTCAGAGGTGAACGAGATCAACATTGTTTTACAAAAGCGCATGGACATCTATGCGTTTGCTGCTACTGAAAAAACAGGACCCTAATAAAATACACCTATTGTGCTAAGATGGGTTTTGTGAAGTTTACCACAACTTGTCCAAACTGACGAAGAAATGATCCAAACATGATAGCTGACTGACTTTACGCTACGACGAGCTAAAAAGCCGCATGACTGTTTTGCGCAATAATTATCCTACGCTTCATTAGCAGTAGATATATGCGATTAAGCCAGCTAATAGAAAATTGTTACCTTCTGTTATCCCAGGCAAGCTTAATGTGATTTTTCGCTATTTCTCTACTATGGCCATATAAGATCATTCATACCCGCTTGAAATAAACGAATCGATCCTCTACCAACTGTGGTGACCTTCACTGGCATTCGAATTAAAACGAAGGGTTTTTCTGTGAATCATTTGATGGCTCTGTATGGGTACGTTGCAATTTACCATTTTCCAGTTCGACGCACAGCAGAGATGCGAATCGTTTCGCGATACGACTCGAAAGACAGCACCGATTCTCACGGCTCTTCCCTGATGCCCGAGGCAATGTTCCTCTAACTCACCGTCTAGCCCCAACAAACAGGTAGGCTAAAAACCATTTATTGCTACTGGCGGTGGGGGGAGCCGGGGGTGCTGCTACACTGGCCGTTCATATAAACACTCATCTTCGCTGGTGCCTATTGGTACCATCTCTGAGATAATAGTTTTTTCCTTAACTGAGTTGCTCGCACACTTTTGAAACGAACGTTTTTCTATCAGACATCTACCCCGCCTTGAGAACTTTTTGAAAAGCCATCTTCTATTGCTTTGTAGGTGTCAAAGCACTCGTTGGAGAAATCAGACTCCCAGTTTCACCCGGTCAGCAAGTCTTTGCCGAGAACATTTTAATACGTACTATGTATTTTCACACTCACTGAATGACCGTTAGGCCGCGACGTTAATGCCCAGGGCACCTTTAAGCTAAGACCAGGTACGGGGGCTGGCGCAGTTTTCTCAGCTTTTCGTGTCAACCCTACTCTAAGCCTGGCTTGGAAGGCCCGTCGCCGTGGGCCCAATTTGATGTGAGGTGAAGTAAAATGCGAATGGATCATCTGGTTCACTCACTGTTCTCGCTCAGGTGACCTCAATAGCATCAGCATCAGACAGAAACGGCCATCTTCATCTTCTAAAGATCTTCATGAAGATTCCTAACACTATCCGGCAGCAGCGGCAGCGGCGGCGGCGGTGGTGGTGGTGGTGGCGATGTTTTCGTATCTTTCCCCTACGAATTCTGCCCCCACTTTATTTTATGGGTTCTTCTTTCCTCGTTGCTACTCGCTGTTCGTCTTTCAGTTTTGTTCTCATCACAGGTGCGCGGTCCGACGCGCGGCGGCTGCTGCCTCTGGGTAGCGACACGTCTGCGCTGTCGCCGCTGCTGTTGACGAAAATACACCTCTACCCCAGTAACCTCGGCTTTGTCTACTTTTACTGATACTAGAACTTCAGCAACAGTCACTACTATAACTGCCAAGACTAATAATAGATATAGTGATGAATGCAGGCGCGACGAGCCGAAGCTGTTGTTCTACAAGAATACACATTAGCCTCTAATTCATACGCCATGGCAGGACGCTGCCTGCTGCCCAGGCCATAGCCGCTGTGACGATGTTCAGATCTCCATTGAATGATAGTACGGCTTCCTACTCTCAATCCACCGTGAATCTAGCGAGTCGGAATAATCTTAATTTTCAGTCACTCACTGGTAGAGCTCTTCCGCCTTCTTCGATGTTCACAACGATCAAGCGGCTGAAGACGACAGTGGACAGCCCAGAGATAATCTGCAATGCCCCTGGCGGCACCTGTGTCATGTCGGTTGTACCGTACTACTGGCGTGTAGTTGTATAGTGTCCTAGCACAGGATTGACCTCAAGGTAACCGGCAGCCGTGGGTAACGCGGCACTGAGCGACAGAGGCGGCATTACCACTATCAGCGTCAACAATAACAACAGCAACAGCAGCGCCAAGGGCAGCAAAAGAAAGAACATCATGCTACGTTACTGGCAGACGCGCACATGCAGACAGACACACAGCGACACATATATGCACATACATAATATTAAGCACGCATATCTATGTGTGCCTGAGCAAGTGCGTATGTTAGAGTGTCTATTTTTTGTTGATCGTGCCAGTTTAAATACGTTTGTAATATAGCTGCTTAGCGACGTGGCTATCACATCGCTCGACTGGACTTCAGAGGCGATTGTTTCTGGGTAGTGATGGTCGCCTGACTGCGGCGGCGTACGATAGCGAAGAGAAATATGAAGTCATACGAGAGAAAGAAACTAAGATATGGTCGTATTAGTTCGTATCGCAGAGAGTATTCACAACGTACATAGTGCGTTCAACGACGACAACGCAGTGGTTGATTTTATTCGGCTCTGTTTCTTTAGGTTCTTACGCTGAGGGCTGATAACGCATTAATCATACCGTTACTAGCAATGATCTTCATTACCGATGAGGATACACAGGTGAAGATGGCGGCAAACTCACTTCTGCTGAGCGAGCGATGATAGAAGTATTGTGTGTATGTACAGGTGTGAGTGTCATCAATCGAGAGGGTGATCGTTCCTTTGATATTCGTAGTTACTCAATGAAATGATGGTGATTGTACGATGCCGTACTACGAAAGCTGGTCTCAGTGGTGACGCATTATCTACGATTGTCATACCGCTATGACAATAAAGGCGTTCTACTATGGGCATGAGTAAATACCATCAGAACTGATATCACCAGTACGCCAGGATGTCGGTTTGGACCACGGGTCAACGTCAAGTGTCTGGGGCTAATTTGTCCTGTAATGCCGGTGCCTCTCTGCTATCGTCTGCTACCGGTCTGACCTTAGCTACTAGCTGATCTAACGGCTCCACTTCGAAGCCACGGAATCGTATATCCGGATGGAATTATCATTGTAGATTTATCGAGAAATGTAACAGTGATTTTACGCAGGACAAGATGCATATCGAAACAAGAAAATATAGGTTTTTGTTGCGGCCATGCGGCACGTTCGTCTGGCACGCCATCTTCGCTGTATACAATGGGTAACCGCATGCAGGAGCAATTTTGAAATCTAAAGTAAATAACTATGGATAGCATCTTACTCGTATTGTGACATGAACAGGTGAAATGTTACAAGACTCACAGTATATCGAAAGGCGCGACAGTAGTTAGCGGCTAGAGTTGTCTAATAGACCTGTCTGTAGTACCTTGACCTGAGTCCAGCACATACGACCGACTTTTGAAAAAATAAACCTTCAGTTGACTAAAGTATTGAGAAGTATCCTGAAGCCATAGCCGATGACATATGAAATGATCTTAAGAAAAGGAATCCGAAAACAACCGCTATACATTGCCACCTCAGAGCAAAAAAATTACCATTTCCTCTCTCATTTCCTTATTAACACAGCTCCCAGCTTTAATCTTCTAGAAGCTAGCTAACTGATATATTACATTCCGCTGAAGCATCAATAGATGTGGGGACCAAGTTTATAGTCAGCATTAAGTGTTTTCCATCCGAGTACGTGTAGCTTGAATTGATTTATATCGTTCGTCAACTCTTTGACTGGGGTAATTATGCTTAACCGGCTTCTTTTACTTACATACATTATTCGCTCGAGAAAGCAACAATCAGATTTACTCCCACTTGACGGTTGCTGTTGTTGCTATTACTGTTGAAGTCGACTCGCCGGCCCAATTTTTTTTGGGTAAAAAAATCATTACATATTTCTAGCTTATCTCCTGACGGCGGTTTTTGCTAGCATTGTTGCCTCTCTGTTCACACTCCAGTATTCGTTCATCCGACAACACTGACACTGTTCATTATGCCACAAACCGTTGTGAATAGGTTGAGTCGTTTCATATTGGGCTCGACCGACTTAAGTGGGTGCCTCCCGAGGGGCAGCCCTAACCTGTCTTACTACGTGCACAGCTCATGGCCGCTCTTCGGCCAATTGCCAGGGCCACTTACGATCACTTGCCCGACTTAACCTCTGTCTGCGACTCCAGTCACGGATCGTGCTTGCCCCACCTTACTTATAGTCTGCTCTTTGACTCCTCCGTAACGCGCTGCGTTTGGTCGGATTTCATGCGTTTACATCTGAGCTCCTGAAGACAATGAAGATGCATTTGGATTTCCTTGCTACGTTGATGTGTACCCTCCCAGAGAAAAGCTGCTATACTTCCCGGCGATGGTCACTTGCTTCACTAACTAGCACCCCGATGTGTCACGAAGAACCGTTGCAAGCTAGAAAGAAACGAACAGATAGACACTTGCTTTTCAGTGGTGAGATCACCTCGATAAAGATACACAGTTCAGTATGCCCGGCAACTTCAAATATAAAACTCGATATTGGATTAAATTGTCGGCTTAGTACTGGAGGCCTGAGATAATCTGTGTCTGCTACACGCTCGTGAACGTACGCTAAAAGCTGCCAGATGAGTTGTATCTATAACTAGCCAGGATCTATTCGTGTTAGCCGTACTAGCTGGTTTCTATGATGTGTTCTGTGCTATAAAAGCAAATTTTTTGCATAGAAAGTAGAGTTATCCCATAATCTTTAGATATTTAACTAATTGATTTCCTAGCCCCCCTTTTTTTCTAAATAATAGCAAGGAATAAGCGTACACAAGCTGGAAAAAAAGCCAAATTGTCTTCCGTTCTTACATCGTCTTCGCCACGTACGTGTGACGGTATGTCTTAGAGATTGCAATAGATCTTTAGCAATGATAATATTCACTACAAGTCTTGTATATAAAGAAATGCATATATATATATAGCTAGAAACAACTGCTTTGTCTTTATCAACGAACGCGAACTCATGATCTGCCCAGTCTGCGCCAGCTCCTTCTTTGGTGATTGGACTTCCTCCCACACCGACCGTTGAGTGGGAATCCTGACCAGCTGAAAATGGTTTAAAGATGGCGAAACCAACCTGCTTGACGTACGTAAGCTAACTATCGAAAGCACGGAGTATAGGCACAAACACTTTCTTCCTTTCATTATCTTTTTCGTTGGTACTATTCATGTTACTGACGCTGTCGTCGTCGTCAATGCAGAGCTTCCGTCGCTGCTATTTACATCGGTTTCGGTGGAGACGGTGGTAGCGGACGCGTGGGTCTCCAGCACAATGTAGTAGCCGTTACTGTCCGTAATACAGCAATGCCGCTTCACTCTTCAAAGACTTAGTTGAAGGCGGTGGGGGCAGATGTGTCCATCACCTGGACTCGATTAGACCTTCTTTACATAGTATAGCTTGCGTTGACAGATATATCCAGCCAGGTTCGATGTCATAAAAAGGCACACAAAAAGTAGACGCATGTCACCAAAGCGGAGTCACCGGACGGATAAAGGGAAAAGCCGAATACAAAAAAGCAGTATTATAGTAATAACAGAAACAGCTCTATGGGTGTCAACAAACAAAAGACAAAACCTTTGTGGACCGAAAGACAGTCATAGCCTGTGAGCGCTACTAGCGAGATAAACGAATGCAAATAAGTACAGTTATATATGCGAGCAAATATGATGTTGATATGTTGACATAAAGTAGGAATACAGGGATAACAATATATTGATATTTGGAATTGGGCGAACGTAAGGCTAATTTATTCAAAGGTAGAAGTGGGCTGGGCTTTTTACTGGAGACTAGCTGATCAGGACCTTTTTCCTACAATCACTTTTATCGAAGGTGGTACTACTGTTGCTATTTGCATTGTGTGCTCCTAAACGTCGGCGCCGTGAGACTCTGCAGAAAACCAATAGCGAACGACAATACAACGTTCTACAATACTGTATTACAACGTAAGCGGATAGTTGTGTTTTTGAACGCTGCGCAAGCAACCTTAAGACTGGAGTGGGTAAATGCCTTGATGTCCTAATCATCGTGGGCTGACTCCATACGACAGTGGCTGAAAATAAATGGGGGCCGATGTTCGTTGGAACGTCAGCTTTACGAAGTTGAATTACGTCGAGTGTGGAGTGAAAACACGGATGATGAAAGTAGTCCTTTTTGCGATGTCCTTCCGCTTAGCTGTCGTTCGTTGCAAGGAATATTTCGGCCGGGTCTCTACGCTGAAACCAACAAATGACGACAATAAAAAAAAAAGAGTCGAATAAAGTGTGCTTTGGACAACAATAGCAAGAGACGTATTAGTTACCAGATATAAAATAACTAACTCATCTGCACAATGCGGTCACTATTAGGACGTTGAAACGATTCTTCTTTACAGCTATGGCAATCCGCTGCAAGATAATTACTACCTTTATGCAGCTCGTAATATAGATACACAGTTAATTTATGTCAGCTCATCTTAATATAGAAGTGTTACCAAATAACTCACTCCACCAACAAGTTCCAACCAGCCGATTAACTTGTCGTACAAAAAACTGAGAGTAAACTGATGCTCAACTTTCGATAAGACCAACACCCTTAGACTAGCAGTAATCAATATAGCCTTACTATGATCATAAATGATTTCCGTTCGTCGCATCGTGTACTCATCACTGATCTCTAACTGCCATTCATATAGCGTTATGAAAAGCAAGGTGCTCCTATGCGCATCGCAACAGCCATTTCGCTGTACACATGCATCCAAGTGTGCTTCGACTTAGGTGTACACGTTGAAACTGTGTCTCTGACGTTCTATGCACGCGTCCGATACCTCAACCTTCGTACTTCACACAGCAACGGCTACTGGCATCCGAACCGGTGGCGAAACGTGAATGTGCGGCGTGGGCGACACTTCGAGGCGGTCTGAAAACCTTCGGGCCCGGTGTTCGCCTTCAGCTGCTCGCGTTCACCTTCGTCTCCGCAACGACTCTGTCAACTGTTCAGACGTCTGTTTCTGTCTAGCACGCAGTTTGTATGCTGAAGGAAAGTCTACTTAAAACCTAATGAAGTCTACAAACTATCCCACTGTCTTTACCAGCGAACTATAAAAGGAACGCATGTCACTGGTTGACTGGCTCGTCGTAATTTTGTCGTCTTCGCAACTCGCGACAGGTCGCGCCTGCAAATGGTGGTCGGTACTGCTAACAAGTCTAATGCCGTAGCGTACATAAGGTTGGGCCTATTCCAACAGAAATCGTTAAGAGGGAGAAATCAACGGAAGTTTAGAAAGAATACGAATAAACCCAGCAGGCCAAAATCTATTTGGGCTAGTTTACAGCCAATCCGCAGAGAAAAATAGGCCACTCTTCGTTCGCCGCTTGGCGAATATCCACGCTGATTTCTTTTGCTTGAATGATTGGCCAGTACAAACTTATAGTATTGAGAGTGACGGAAAAGTCCTAATTAAAGGGACAAATGAAAGTGAAAGAACGGCCAAGCAAATAGAATTATTATTAATGAGAATTTGTTCTGGTTATCGATAGTCCCAGGTGGTTAACTAAATCATACATACAATGTGTGAATAATATGTATATTTTTTGTGTATTACACATATAGATACAGATACGCAGGATACGTTCGTAGGGCTAACGTAATTTTAGGGTAACGTAAGTTTTCGAAGGATGTGCGCCGTGTTCACTCTAAAGCAGACGCTTTGTTGAGCAAGTCGAATTGAAAAGCGTCCGATGTAAGGTGACAATTGTACATGTAGGCCTAAGCACTTAACCCTATTTACAAAGCATACGGGTACAAAAGCTATATTCGCCTATTACATAAATCGTCTTGAAGGGAGCGCACAAAGAGAAGTGCATAGGAAAAAATCTTATTAGCCCTACAAAATCAAAACGTCGTTGACTGTTATTCGGTGTCGTTTATTTGCCATCCCAGATGGTCATGATGGGGGTCGATTATTGAGAAAATGATCTCGTTGCGGAGATACCATCTATGTATCTTGTCTAGTTTCAAATGTGCCGCCTTACTAATGCGTAGGCAATACAAGCGTCAATTCTTTCATAGAAATCAGTGGTTTTTTTCCAGTTAGTGCTATGTGTGTCATACGTGGGTACTTCTCAAAGATAGCACTGCAAACTCAGATAAACACTGCATGGCTGACGCCTGAAGGCGTTCCATTGGAAGGCTTGATTGAACAATGTCTGTATAAACTCGTGGTCGGTGGCACAGCTACTGGATATCTCGTCAAACTGGTCGAGGCTTAAGGTATATGGCATGAAAAAGATCTCTGTCGGATTAATTCGAATCAATGCGTACCTACGAAAAAAGGATAAGGCCCTCTCTAGGTGTATAGGCTTCACTGTCAACATCGCAAACTTGATCCTCCGGTCACTTAAAACCGTCTCGCTGCTATTGCTCAGCCTTATATTCATATATATGCGCTTCCCTCCTCGCGTGGCGACTCATTTTTACCAGACAGACTAAAGCTTTCAGCTCTAATTCGACAATGGGTCGCTACAACAGCGACGTCATTATCAGACGTCGGCGCTTGTAATCAGGGTGTCATTATCGGAAATATGGTTATTGCATCATGAAATCAACGCATTTGTCTTCTCATCTGTAATTTTATGTGCTAGTCTGCTTGACGCTGCCGCTGTGATTGATGCTACGGTGATCGTTGAGTCTAACTACGTCTGTGACATCGGTCTCGATGATCGGACAGTCAGTCGTTGCCCTAACAAACAGCTGCAGATAAACGTACGGAACAAAGGCACGTCAGTGCGTAGCTTAAGTACGAGCGTACGCAGAGGTCACCTTCCTCGTTGATCTACCAAAAAGAAAATAGTGAAGAATGAAATAACAATATTAAATAGGCAAAAGAAAAAAAGAAGGCCGCACAATTGAGATTCGTCGGGTTTAGTGCACATGGGCATACGCGATCGGACATTGATCGCCGGGTGGCCTGTTATTGCCTCATGTAGAGGTAGAACCCATCACAACACTTCGGAACACTTCTTGTGCCGCGAGAGTGCGACGACAAAGTGGACACTAAAGCAACTATATTGCCGCTTGTTCGCTCAAAACGGGGTCGCACGGCCTTCCTCGAACTCTTTTACTTTCCCCCGGTGCGACTGGTAATCGTCGTTAACGACAAATCACACGTTGGGCAGTTGTGCACAGCCGATGTCGATACGTCTACAAGCGGCTCGCGGAGTCCCGATTACGCGAGCCACCAATTAGCAACTTGGCTATTGCTTGAAGCACGTCGACCAGTGGACGACTGCGAGCAGTCGTTCAAACGACAGAGAAACCCTAAGGCCGTTGGAAGTGGACGATGAAAATGGCAGTACTAATGCTGCTGATGTTCGGCTCGGACGAGAACGGAATACACTGCGATAGAATCAACGGCGCAAGGTAGAAGATCGGACCATGGATTGATTGCCTTTGGACCAGCGTACGGAATCGGGTGAAGCTGAACGATTTCAGCTGGAGCAGAGCCGACCGAAACAGAAAAGACGTCGGAGTGACCAATTGGTTGACGCTGTCTACGTCGTTGAGTTTTGCCAGAAGTTCGAGCTTCTGCTCGAGTTCCTAAGAGAGAAACGCGAAAATTATTCCTTGACGAAATCACCTGCGCTGTTATATGCAGCGCGGCTGAAACGCGAGCAACCAGAAAAGCAGTGAATGACTGTTACATAGCGTAAAGACAACTACACGATTTTTAGGCAGGCTTTTTTGGTGGAAATGTTTGCCAGTTGCTTCTAAGAAGGCTTCGGTAATAACGGCAGCTTATATTAGGAGAAAATTTCTACCCTAATCCTCGTAGCGCATAAACTGGTAACTGCCCAGCCAGAAGCTTCTACAGCTCTGTTCATCGTCAAGATGATAAAACATTTTAATAATTGATTATTTTATTGATATTGTTAGATTCCTGGGGGTGAATAAATCATCTTTAGCCCAATAATATGTAATATCCACGTCGCACTGAATAACTATGACTGATATGGACACTGTGTACAACGTTACGCCGGACAAAAATTAGTTAAGGACCTAAAAGATCACACGAGGTCTAGGCGCTTTGCTTCTGTACACATGTAGGTCGTAGGCTATGTATTATAAACTTTCGAACTTGTCTTTATAAAATACTTAATTCTAGTTATTTAAGCTACCAGCCCGTTAATTGTAATTCATTGCGATTGCACCCAGCCGTGTACCCGTTATGCTTGGCCTCCACCGATATAAATATATAGCTTGGTAATTAAACAATGAATAATATGGCAATATACAGGAGATCTTTTTGGAAAATCTAATCGGCTTCATGAACGTATGTCAACTAAGGAAGTATAGTTGACAAGCTGCAAGCCGCGCAAGTTCAAAACAATGTTACACTTAGCAAAATATCACTACTGGATGCTATTTATGAATGAAACTTAAAATTTATCTTGCTCGCGTATTTTCTTCAAGATAAGCACATATATCTGTATGTTTCTTTATATTCACGTGATTATAATCTTCCTGCAAAAGAATTTTGCAAGAAAATGAGTCTGTTGACGCGCCATAACCTACCCAATCTAGTGTTCACGCAAACTCAACGATGATAGCGTGACAATCGCTGGGTGCCTATCTACAAAGCCCATTTAATTCCTCAGAATGAGCCTACAGCCTGAACAGATATCTAGAAGCACAGTTCCTCACAGATTTCAAGTTGCCTCACTTTCATAATGACGTTTTCGCTCGTAGAGACGCACCATTTGCGTATACATAATCATGTACCATGTCTGGACGTCTATCATACACTTTCAGAATGCATCTTCGCGTACATGAGAACACGGATCCTGATAAGATGCATGTAATGCTAACACGATCTGTCGCAGGTAACACCATGATGAGCACATATAGAGGCTGTGCTGTTACTACTTTATCCGGTCGAGTTGAACGGAACGGATTCACAATCGAGAAATTTTCTGTTCGGTGCGATGTTGCGAAACCTGTTTCGTGACATACAATTCGAAATGTCGCCAGCGTCAGCCGGAAGGAGCAATCGCATAACATCCGATGTCGTTGGGGTGAGGCGAAGGCAGTGACAATTTGCTCCTTTCCTGATACTTACGTATAGTTATACCTGCTATGATGTTTTCCGAATAAATGAAAATAAATCGTACGAACCACAGAATATATTCAGTCTATATTTTGTATGAAGTTATAAAAGTTGGCCGATAAACAATGGCTTGTACATATATTTGTACGAAGCTCCTTCGCTTGAGAAGTAAATATCTTCTTGATGTTGGACTATTTCCTCTCAGCTGCCACGGGAGTCCGTTTAACAGGATTTCCTTTGTCGTAATTGGATCATATATAACAAAAATAAGACAATAATAACCCCATCGTGGGTTGATAATGGCACCGAAGTGCTCCTTCAGAGGGCGCTTAGCAGATACGTGCCGAAATGAAAATAGTAAATAGGTAATGTAATAGCTCTTGTATTTAAGTTAAGCTAGCATGATGACTATCGCAGATCCGTCTTTCTTTCTCACACTTACCTCTGCAAGATCGTCTTTTAGATGATCTGAAAAACAAATTTAACAAAGACGATAACAACAAATACTTAATGAAAATGCTTAATTTTTGTCCTTGACATAGCTATTCTAGTATGATACATAAGCTAACAAGCTGAATTGCTAGTGGGATGGAATGAAGCTTGAT
This sequence comes from Varroa jacobsoni, assembly GCF_002532875.2. NCBI lineage: Eukaryota > Metazoa > Arthropoda > Arachnida > Mesostigmata > Varroidae > Varroa > Varroa jacobsoni. The sequence goes on from NW_019213417.1 coordinate 155,280, forward strand.
CTATTTAGTTAATAAATTATTTTTTTTTAGAAAGATGGGCAGTTTTTGATGCCTTTTGGCGCTTGAGTAATGTTTATAAAAATTATAAAACCTTTTCAGTTGTTTTTCAGGACATGTACAGCAATACTCTAAATGGCAACAAGATACGGCCACTTCTGTATGCTGCGTGTCTTCCACAGTGTTGATCTTGGAACTCAGCCAACAACAATGGGTAAGGCATCCATACTGCAATAGATGCCATTTTTGAAAAAAGAAATGTATAGATCTGTTTGAGGTAAGTACTAAAGGCCGCATATTTATGAGTTCCTTTTTTTTGTTTTATTAAGTTCGCGACTCAACGGCACAGCTATAGAGTACTGCCTGCCACAGACCTACTGTGGCTTCAGATTCGAATTAATTTTTGCGTTAATCGCGAATGGATTTACTGCTGAGCGCCTAATAAGCGACTGTCATGCGACTGTATAACCCTTCTTTTGTAGAGACCTGATTTTGTACGTAAAAAATAGACTCAATCATATATGGTACCTATGATAGCTAACTTGCTGAAAATACTTTACAGGCCACATGGGCGCGGTGCATTCATTATACTTTGCGATGTGCTAGCAAAGGTGTTCCACTTTCCATGCACGCTGGATTGTTTATTTTGCCAGCAGTACAGCTTGTTCACATACACGGATATATTTTGTTAGGCCGATCTTCTACCTTAGCCTTAAAATATATTTTTCAATTTGTATTGATTTCTACGTTACAAATTTCGTAAGGTACACTTAGGACATGCAGCAGAGGTAGTACAGCCTCATTTTTATTTACTTTCGTCTTAAATAGATTTTTTTGCTCATTTATCATTTCCACTGTATAAGTGGACAGCAATTACAAATTGGAACTATATATTTTATCATAATAGTTTTTTTCCCACGCTGTTAATTACCAGTACCTGATTGTCTCATTTCTCGAAATAATAAGACGAAAAGAGAAAATCTGGCTCTTGATACTGGTGGCGCCCTCTCTAGGACATCGGCTAATCGAGTAATAATGGGCGCCACTATTTTAAATTTTAGTCTGCTTCTGTTTACAATTACGCTACACAAATATCGGTCGAATATCGTAAGGTATTAAACGTTTCTTGTATCGTGTTTCATATATCGAAGATTTTCTAGTCGATGACTTGCTCATAACGTGCTCGATATACAGATTTCCTACATTTTGTGCAATGGCCCGCTAAATGCAGGTTTTGGAATCTTACGTAACTAAGATTCTTCGGCGTGGTCAGCTGATTCACGAAAACTGTCTATGGGCACGATTTGATTCCTACGTCTGATAATTTTTATAATGGACTAAGCAGTACGGATAGGATATTTCGGCAATTATTTTTGCACTACACTAGCCGAAAAGAGATGTTCTATGAAGATTTCGTATTTTTGGTTGTGGACAGTTAAACGAGATCTTTGGATGATATCAATGATTTTTGGATTGATTCGCTCGTGCTCACATTTTAAATCTTTTGCTTGTGCCATGGATTAGTTGCCCAACACTCAACAACATACGTCATTTTTTATAGTTCTGTAGGCAATTGTATCGTTAATCACACAACCAAGTCTGTGTAAGTTTTGCTTTTACGCGGAATACATAGTCTCTACTTTATATATCTAAAAAATATTAGACACAACGCAAATTACCTTCCTGTTGATGGACAAGTTGGGGGGAATTAACATAATGTAACACAACGGGAAACACATTTACTGGTAGTGAATTGAATCACGATCATTTACCTTATCGTATAGAATACTGTCAAATCAAAAATGTTATCAGCGTGCTGGATGCCAGGGGCAATACAAGCTGCATAGTGAATAGCAATATCTTCTATGCTACGAATCCGCTTGTCAAGAACATACATCTCAAGCCACTCGCTAACATCGTATGTAACATTTGCAGCTTTTTCATCACGTTTCTTAATTCTCGTCTTTGCTGATCATCATACATCATAAGTAGTAATGTCAAGCGACAACTAATGACGCGCATTAGTTACCTGGGAAGCAATGCGCACTTGGAATTATTTCTAATTAAATTCATGGTATCCGTCTAAGCAGCCACTTACAGCATCTCTGACAAGCTGCAAAGTGACAAGTATCAACGTCGTTTTCTAAATACGGTATAGAACCACTTGCATCAAAATATTAAATAGACTTTTTTACTTTATTTCATTATGCATGTTCAGGATCTTTCTAGTTATTTTCCGGTGTGGGCTACGTCCAAAATTACTCCTTTTTACTAATTACTACTTCGTTCAACGGATCTATAATATCATTTATAGCGTAAAAACTTATAAGTACAGAATTCATATATATATATATATATATATATATATATATATATATAGGCAATTTAAAGTAGAGAACTCTGTGTGATTATTCTGCGATCAGTCGATCGATGATACTGGAGCTCGCTGTCTTAATCGGACTTTAAAAACCATGATTTATTCAGCCGCCCAAAATTCAGATGGGACTGTTGCTGCTCAATGTTGTAAATGTTCCGTCGTGTCTGAGTAAAGCGAAAAGTTCTACTAGGTGATTTCTATCATCCCACATGACACAACGACGGCCTTATTTAGCATGAATAGTTTTTATGCGTAGGACAGAATCGGCCTCTTCTAATCATACGAATGTCATACCAGTTCAAAAATACTACTACTTGCATATATCAAAAGCCGAGAGGATAAATCTGAAAGCAAGTCTTTTAGCAGCTGCGTAGCGATTTAGTATAATCTTTGTCCGCTAAAAGTGACGTATTATTCTTAACAAAATACACAATGACCTACCTCTAATAAGAAATCAATTAGTTGTTTAGGGCTAGTCGGTAATTCCTAGATATTAGTCTACTGGCCAGAAAAGAAGAAAATGAATGAGTGCCACTTGTTGCAGTTTATTCATTTTTTGAAACTCAATTAAGTGGCATTGAGGTGGCTTTTGTCAACAGAACGATGATAATGCAACGTGACACAGTACAATTAGATTAATTGGAGCTGGCATGTTAAACGTTGTTTTTTGGAGCCATGCTATAGTGTTGTTAAAACGAATTAATGCTTTCATTTATAAAAAAAGATGGCATGTGGCACAGGAAAAGACCATAATACAAGTGTCAGTTATTATCTAAATGTTTCGTTAAGAACTGCCTTTTACAGAACATATTATATTAGGCTGTTATTAGTGAATCCGGTGGACTTTGAACTTGAATAACTTTCGAACTACGCGTCGTTAACAGACGAAATTTACTAAAAGATATATAAAAAAAGAAACTTACTTAAAATGCAGAAACTGAGTACGAAATAAGTCCCCTGTTAATTCTCTTCAAGCCAGTTAGAAATGTGTATGGTGTATTCTACATGCAATTTGCAAAAGTTCGAGGCGTACTTCAATCTCGACCTCCAGCCTGACAAAGACTTGGCGAAAGAATGGCGTAGCCTTGGAGAATGATCGAGTTTGGTAATATCGGTTAGGTTTGGGCGTAAGATGATGGTAACTGACTGCTAATAACTTGCAATTGACATCAGAGAGACCTGCTACTATAAGATACTCGCCTAAAATAAAACAATAAATGCATCTCGCTATCTCAAGCTCCTCAAAAGGCTCATAAATTATTGGCATCGCAATGTAATTACTTAATGATAGCGACGTAAGACTTCCTCGAGGTGCTTCAATTGTGTCATTAACTGAGCTAAAAATTATACAATGTTGGCTTCAGTACACTTACTGTCGCGATGTGCTTCCGTGTCATTAAGGGGCTTTCCATAGTTCTAGGAGTGTAGCTGGTGGGCAAGCACATCCTGCTATCGATTTAGAGTAACTATAAGTAGAGAAATTACACATGAGAATACGGACGGTAGGCGTACGGCTGTTTGGAAGCTGTCAGAGCGTTGGGGCAAATGCATAAAGAGAGGCACCTTTAATGCGTATTAAAATGCCATCATTCTAGTCCGACTAGCTCAGAAAGTCCGCCGTATGCGCTTGTGAAAGCCTAATATTGGACACCGTGTTTGCCTGGTGGTAGTCCATCTCCGTCTTTCATGGCCTTGTATATAAGACCCTCGTGAACCTAGGTTTATAGCGAGACGATAAAAACAAACCTAAAGATGTTTGCCAACTTGAGTGGACTGGGAAAAAGTTTGCTGGAAATGAACATACTAGACGTTTTCTTTTTTTTTTTTTACAGTGTCGAATTGTTATCGAATTAAGATACGCAATGTCTCTCATGAAATTTCATAAGACGGTAACTACAAGTTTTAAGGCTTACTGCAGTTTGTTAACAACCCCGCACTTTCTCGTGAGGGGGAGGATAACGGGTTAATGCGGAGGCTTAAGCTAGGGAGCACCAAATGATAACTTCCGGCTTGCCATTCAGGAGTTTAACGATTCTTTTGCCTCGAAACGCCTCTGTTTATGGTAATAGTAGTATCTAGCTCCTGTGCAGTGTGTTTAGGTCTGTGTTTCGAGTTTTACGTCCGGTCCCGAATCATCGGGCTTTGGTTTGTGATGGCGGGTAGGACAGATGAACGTTCAGCAGGCAACCTCCAATTTTTTCCAATGGCACTACAGACGGCGCCAACAAAAGAGAAGAGACGCCATCGCTTCGGCTTAGCAGTGCTATTAACATCGCCGCTATCCATTGCGATGTCTGCCGGTGAGTGAGAAGAAAAGGGTAGATTGTTGGTCGATTGTCGCGTCTGCCAATTCCTGGTTGACTTCTTTGCCGTTGGGGGCTGAGCGTAATATAGAAATTCGGTGCTGTCTCGACGCTGGTACCAATCGGATGGGTTGAAGAAGAAATCGGTCCGTCGATAGCTGTACTGGATGGAGCAGGGTTTTTTTTGCCGAGCGTGCATGAACTAGCCACTGCAAAGTTGTTTGCTAGCTGGCTGCTAGCTTAAGCAGTTGTATAGCTTTCGCGTGTATCGGTCGAGCTACGATCGTTAGTCGTGGAGTAAACGCATAGTGCCGTTATTGCCTACAGCATTGTACGCTGAACTTGAAAATCGCAACCGACAATCGACATTTGCGCAGTTATTGATATCTCTTTTTAACAACAAACGCAACGGCTAAACGTTGTTTTAGCACATACGCCGCGAGACCTCACTTGTTTAGCTGATCCTCATCCAAAGATCGAAGATTGTGTTATAGTTCGTGCTGGTGATTGTTGAATAGCAGTCGATTAAAACTTAAGTGTCGAACTGTTTTGATCGTTACATCCACATATATAACAACAAAGTGAGTGGCGTTGACTTTGTTCGTTCACGTAAGTTACAAATATTCACCTACTTCAACCTCCCTGTATGCGCGTACGTGAATGCGTGTAGGGTAAACAAATCGCTGAAAGTTTGATTGAATAGAAGGGCTGTTATTGTTCATGCTTCTTGTAGTTTCTAGTTCTCACTTATATTGTGGCAGACTGTAATTTTTCGCGCACCGAGCTGTATATAGCGATTCATTTTACCAGGGTACGATACCTATTAAAGCTATCCCTGCGTCAATGAGATTCGATGCCATTATTGCCAAAAAACCAGTGCTGTTTATCGAAATTTGGGCTTGCAGGAGAAAATGCGCTGAAGTGCAATGGCTCAAGATATACACACTCTTCTTGCAGTGTTCATATAACTTATTTACTTGCATACACCTGGAGCAAGGAGAGTCGTTGATCCGCAAAACATATTGATTATGTGATCCTGCAAATTTTAGCCGCAAAAATATGAATGAGACCACCGTTAAATTTTATTCCAGTCATTAGCGCTCTTTGGTGCCTTTAATAGAGATTCTGTCGCACTACTTTGTCGGCCCCCTCAACCTATTCGTAGGGTAATAAATGTATAACGGCCTTTCCGTCCACGGCTTAAATGGATCAACCCCTCGAAGTGTTAATCACTTGCATTCCGCCATCGCAACGGCGGATATTATTTTCGTAGAACGTTGTTCCTGATTAAATTTAATTCTTGTTGGAGTTTCATAAAACTTCAGCGTTTAACCATGAAAACATCCCAGCTTCGCTATATCATTATTCATCTAACGATTATTGAATAGTCTCCCATCAATTGTTTTACTCACACTTCCTCTTGCCCTATGAACACTTACTTTAGCTTGGGCATAGACCATATTTCTGTCAGTTTCGGCCCATCCTTTCTTCCTCTACAGAACTTCTCTCCTAATGGTTTTTCGCAAAAAAGCCATTTCCCTCGTCTAGTATGTTAAGAGAAGTTATAATTAATCCTGCAGATCGAATTGTTCATAAACATTTACAATAACGTAGCACGTTTAAAAAACGTGCAGATTTTCGTGTAACGTTTATTGGTGATTGAGCACAGAGATACGACCCTTATTCTCGTTTCGTTAAGGTATCCTTCTAAAAAGTGGGTTCTACCTAACTGTCGACATCTTCTGCGAGTGCCACCTTAGACAGAGAATCACTGTATTTATCAACGAGCGGAAAAAATCACAACAACTAAATAGTCCGTTTTCATTCATTCATTCGTTAGTTCATCCACTTATTAGAGCCAATAACTGATCGTTAATGTACTAGTGGCTCTCCGCTTTACTCTCGTTACGTTCCCTTCGGAATGGCAAAGTCACAACGTTAAGAATCCTGGACAGAGCAGCAGTACGACCATGGTAAACATTTTGCGCAGGTTCTACTTGGTGTTTATTTATTTGTGAGCATTACGATAGTACGAAATGTCTTGCATACGCTTCTAGTTAACTGAAATCACTGTGCACGATTCAGAGTAAGCGTACGCTCGTACAGCACGCCAAAACCCATATAAAAGTACATAGTTTGTATTTCTACGAATTGTGTGTACGGTTGTACCCGTGCTTTTAAATGCCGTGCACTATAGCGTTGATGTTTACATATTGGGAACCATTGCAAAACCAAACGACTTGAACAGGATACCGCCATGCTACAGGTTATCTGGTGCAGCTGGTTTTCCATTAATTGAGATCAGGCACAGAATTAACGATTTCCCTAGCATGGTTTTCGAGCCCGCAGAATGTTTCATTCGCATAACGTATATACGAAAACAGCTGTTGTTGTTTATGATGTATACCAACTATATAAAAATTACCTAGATTAGCACGGCCTAAATTGGCGATATATATATATATATGTTTAGAAGACATTCAGAGGACCGTAGAATGTGTACCTCTTTTGTAAGGACCCCACTTTATACTTGGCTTAATTTAGCCCCTGGTGAATAGCCTAAAAAGTAACCCATAATAACCAACTACGATGGCCATATGTGTTGTGCCGGATTTTAAGAACTGTTCGTGTTTTAATTAACAGACATTGTATTACATTGATTTGTTCCTCTAGTCTAAAACTAGCACAACTATTTGTACGCTTTGTCACAATTGACTCTGTGCTATTAAAAATGTATACCTCATGTGATACGTCACGTTCATGTAATGTTGCCTAATTAGTAAATTGTACATTTTCAATGTGATTTCAATATGCGTTCAACCGTGATAAGCATGAGCTGAAAGATTCTTCATGTACGAATATTTAAATATTACGTAAAAAAAGGGTGACCTTGACTAAAAACGCTTTAATTAAATTTCTGAGAAAATGTTTTGTAATTTTAATTTTAATTTAAGAAAATGTTTTGAAATTTTTTTTATTTAAAGATAAAATATTTTATCTAAAGATAAATATTTATTTATGGATAAAATATTTAGGATACCGCGTTCGAAAAAGTCAACAAACAAAAACTAGTAAGTTTTCATTCAAAGATGTTAGTGATTTTTCTCAAAGAACGTCAGTAAGGTTACTGGGCTACACAATACTGACTTTAGTGCAGCCAACTCAGTTTAGTCAACGCTATACCCAAGCAGACAGGTTCCTAGAACAACTAGTTAACACCCTTATCTCACCGTGACTATATTTTCCGCATTTAAGTCAAGTAGGGTCGCTCTTGAAGAAATTGAGGCTCATTGAAAGAAAGGCTTTTACGACAGATAAGCGTGACAGGTCGATCTACAAAGATACCTTCCATTAGCTAGACAAATTCTAGAGCTGTTCTGTTTTATTGTGGTAGCATTGTCTTGTACTATGACGATAACAAAAACAATCTGAGGGTGTAAACTGTTCTATTGCAGTCGACCAAGATCTATTATTCAAGAAAAAGCACTATTTATTGCGATAATTTAAGCTGTCTAATCACATGCTAGTCCTCCTCAGCATTGGGAAATAAACGTCTGTTGAAAAATCCGTACACTTTTGCAAAAGTGAAATACGTATTTTTTTACACAAGGCTGTTTTATGGCAACAGCAACGGATAAGATACACCTAATACTGACACATATATCATAACAACTCGGTTTCGGTAACAAAACGTCTTTGTCTGCAATTAAAACTGAATCAATTGAAAATATATCTGCATATTGTTTCTCTTCATCGCTGAACAACACTACGAGAAGGCACCTTAATTTATGTTGCCGAAAGTAGCTTGCAGATAACGAAATACTTGAGAAGTAGTTTTTGCCCCTCACTGTTTTCATCGTCAATTTAAGTAATCAATTTTTACCCTCTCTAGTGCTGTGTAAAACGATTTACATGGCTATCAGGGACTCACATTCGACAGACGGCGTAGGACATGGATGTTAATCATTGTAGATGTTGGTTGACAAATTCATTCGTTTAAACTGTATTTGCAGACATTACCTCCACCAACCTACAGCATCTAATCGGCCACGATTCGGGACTGTCTTTGTATCATAGTTCCTCGTTTTTCTTGGTCCTAAACACTCATCTAGCTGAATTTCACGAATACCAGGATATCTACCTCGCTAAGGCTATCAGCAAGGTTCCAAGTCCATTTGACAGGTCAGTTAAATTGATGTGAACTTTGCTCGTAGTCATACTTTAGAAACGAATATCAGCTATTTAGTAGGCTAGCCAGCCTGTGTGTCTCTTTCAAGACCCGCCAAAAGATCGAACATCAGTCTACTGTCTATGCTGAAAATGAGCAGATTCAAGTGCCAGAAATGTCGAAAAGAGCTGTTCGACGCTGCTTTTGTACTGACCAGTCACTCTGAACCGTGGACAGTAAGTAAGGCTTCGCCCTGCTCTGCAGGCCATACAGTGTGGTACCTTAAAGATGAAGTCGTTGAAACGTGGCTTCAAACCCAGCTGGATAGCAACGAATGGATTAAAGGAAAGATCAACTGCCCGAAGTGTAACCTACGCCTTGGATCATTCGATTTCGTTAGCGGCAAACGGTGCGGGTGTGGGAAACATATGCTCCCACCGATACACATCGTAAAGTCGAGAGTCGATCATGAAAATTCCGAGATTCTAAGGCAGGCACTGAACCAGTTCGTACAGATACCTTTAAATGATTTTAATGGCAACGGTAGGAACCAAGCCATCGATCCAAAAACGTTAACGACTATTTCCGAGTTGGAAGTTCCCACAGCAGCGACAGCTGTCTGTGCGTTGAATGAGATCTATACAGAGTAACGTGTATATACCAATAAATCAATAAGGACACGAGCTTATGGTCGTTTAACTTTAACGTGAATATATACAAAACGAATGTGTACGTGCTGTTAAGACAGAATTGGTTTTGGCAAGAATTGACAGTAAAATAGGGTCAAAGCTGAAACGTTATTGCAGAAAATCAACAATTGTGATATTCTGTTACAGACAACAATATTCCTTAATTTGGTAAACCTTCGGTTTCGTCCCGATATTCGTCAACGTGTACACTATGCCCTCAAATAGACGATACCTGCATAAAAATGTATAGAAATAATTCATTTTTGTTCCACTTTAGCTGCAGAGCAGCCAAGTCGATGCCAGCGAGCCCGTGTAATCTGTGAGTGGTATTGTAAATAAAGATCGACTGAAATGCTCTTACGGTAAATATTCTGTTATTCTTATAAGATTACTGATAGATTGTAAAAAAAGGGTGTTAACTGAAGATCGAAGAAGACTGGTTTCGTATTAAATTGATTTTTATTATTATCTCTCGGAAATGATAAAGCTAAGGCGCGAAGTGTCGACACTAAGCATTAATTATTCGTAACTAAAGTAAGCGAGACTTTTGCGTTCGCCGAATGAAATATAAGCGTTAAATTTTTGATTTCAATGTCGGCCTCACTTGATTAGCTAGAAACTTGTGGGAATTGTTTGGCCGTCAGCGTGACACAAGGATTAACCCAATTCGCAAGTAATGAAGAGACTATTGACAAAAAGCCGAAGATCTTCCTCTAAAATAGACTTTTCCTTTTTGACGAATGGAAATGATGGCAATTCTATGCATTTTTTCTTCATATTGTTATAACATGATCCGATGGTGACAATTCAGAGCGAAATTCATTAGCGAAATATGTTGATAAACAAACAGAAGTTTAGATGCATGAATGGGAGCTATTCTTAATAATTATTAAATCTAATATATCCTCTTTTTTGTAGGAAAATTATTTCTCATTTGTATAACATAAACTTCCTGTGACTTGGAAATCGATAAAAATCTACATGGAGAATATATACGCATAACACTGTCTTCGCTTACTAGTGAGCTGACACTTCCCTTTAGTAGTAAATTTTAGAACGAAATTTATGCATGCATATTGTTTGTCATACAGTAGAAATCCGGTTTTCGTATTTTCAGTGTTATCCAAAAAAAAACTTGTCAGTTTTTCAAACTTGAATTTTCGGTTAGAGTTCTTGTAAAGTTCGTCACAAATATTCCTGAAAATTCTGCACTAATTTGACTCTAAAAAAACATTCTTCTTGCCAGTCAACGGCCGATCGATATTTTCACAGCTATTTCATTTGATCTTGAAAAAGTACGCTAGCTTGTTTTATCACCCACTTCATTATATGTAGAACTTGACTGATTTGTCAGATTGGTTATATTAATATGTCAGCATATATTTATTAAGTCAATGTGTACTGTTAACATAATCTTGTTATAATGAGTCTCAGATTTCGATTGGAATAGCTAGTTGAAGCCATGAACTCATTGATTAACATAACAGTCGTATCCACCTCATTGCCGCCTGTTCCCGCTTGCAATTCTCTAGATAAAACGATGTACTAATTCCTATCTGTTTGGCGGACTTCAAGGAGAAATAGAGTTTTATCTAGTTAGTGAATCTATGAAACCAGAAGGAGATTCTGTGATAGAGATCGATAGATGTCAAATATTATTAGAAATTTGTGTTTAAGGGGTAAAGTAGCTGCCTTTTGCCTCTTGCATCATATTCATGCAAAGTTACAGTAGTTATGAGCAATCGTTTCACTGAGTGGAGCCATTAATTTGTTGTATACGCCGAGCGTTAAGCCTTGTGTGATTATAAGACAATCTTGAGAGTTGTTCTAAAGTATATCTATTCCAATGCAGAGGTGCTCATTTAATAGAGAGAAGTTTCGATTTCTAAGGAATTCTTATGTCTTAACTGGTGGTGGTGGTGGTAGCCTCCTCTAGTCGTACACTTTTTCAAGAAGCGAAGTAGTGAATGGAGCGAAACTTAAAACAGGATTCGAAGACAGTACTAAGCATACAACAGTGAAACTATGTAAACCTTCTTCCGTGCCTAAACATCTGCATATAATGGACACGAAGTGAATTGTGGTTACCACATGGCTTTCTATGCCATGTGATAGATTTTGCAAAGGTCATTTGACCACGATAGTAGTGAATAATAACACTGTTCTTAAAAATAAGTATAGTTAATTCAGTACTAAAACAAGTCTTAACAAATACTCTTCTTACAACATTTTTTTTCTTACAACAAACTTCTAACATAGAAATTTGTTTTTGTCCATAGAATATCTCAGTTATCTTCTACTAGTAGTGTTTACTGTAATGTTGTTTATATTTGCGTTAGCTAGAACTAGTAACTACGAAAGTGGGAAGATAACAGTAACCCAAAGTGGTGTTTGACACTGGAGTGACTTCTCTTTACAGGTGAATTTTGACGCAATAGTGAAACGAAATGGCGTTCGACACAAATGCCATGACATTGACCCGTTTCGTGCTGACAGAACAACGCAAGCATAAGAGTGCCTCAGGGAACCTCACCCAGTTAATCACTTCACTGCAAACGGCCATCAAAGCAGTCGCGTCCGCCGTACGACGAGCCGGTTAGTACTGGTTGTATCAATATCCCGCATATAGTACGAGATGTTTCCTTGTTTTCTACGCGTGATTGCCATTCCTAATTGAGAACGTGTCGCATTGCACTGCTGATTGAAACATATTCGGAGCCATTGTTCGACCACTCACGAAATGTACTAAATTTTACTGATTACTTATCATATAATCTTCTTGAGCGTGTCGTACAGATTCACCCATAACAAGTGGCATAAATGGGTCACACGAAACCTCCTTTCGCGATCGCTACCCCTCGAGCCCTATAACCAACAATATTTACTCTCACCGTGGCGCCATTTCGGTGTTCAAATAGGTCTGCCCTTTCCCCAAAATGGCAACTTGCAGGACTGCCGTCAACAACTGCGGGGTGCTCACAACGTAAAGATCTGCATTCAGTTGTTGTGAACGCAGGCAGGGCAGATAAGCTTTTCAGCGTTTGCAAAAAAGATTGGAAAGTTTGATGAATCGAATACTGCTGTCGCCCTAAACTGTGGCTTCAGGTATCTATTGGTGTACCAATACGTGTGCGTGGTGGCATAAACAGCTATCGCTTCATAAGCAGGTGACGTCATCGGTGAACCTATTCGAATCGACTGGGATAGAAGACACCGCCTAGCGGCGACAACACTTGGTCGCAATGGATTTTGATAGTCCCGAAGCAGAGCAAGACTTTCCCGGCCTTTATACCGAAGACAAGATAGGCGGTGATGATGAAAGCAGGAAGATATTGTCGGTTAAAAAGAAGAAAGATAAAGATAAAGACAAGGGATACAAAGCGTTCGAGGAGGACGGCTCCGGGGGATCCACTGAAGACCTCAACAAGGGCTCGTCATCTCGAAGGTTTAAGTTCGGCAAATCTAGCTCGAAATCGAGCAGTAAACCTGTTAAGGTAAAGCTCTTCGGTGTCGAACTTAAGGATGTCGTACAAAGAAATCCCAGTGACGAGCCAAAACGACCACTTGTCCCACGATTTTTATTACGGGCGTTAAACTATCTCGAAAGAGAGTATAAGCCAGGCATGAACTTCTACAAGGGGACGTCTCATTATAAGTCTAAAATTCACGTTGTGCGACATGGTCTAAATTATGGGGAGGAGCTACCGCTTCAAGACCCTCAAATTGTGGCTGGACTCGTTAAACTATTCGTACGCGAACTTCCTTGTCACATTTTGGGGGCGGTCATCGAGTCCAAGTTGGAGGAGGCGCGGCCTTCAGAGAAGAAAGCACAGAAAATTCAAAATCTGTACAAAAATGAAGTTTCTGGAGTAAACCGAGCAGTCTTCGAGCGTTTAGTCCTTCACATGGACATAATTGGAATCGATCTAACGCCGTTGCTTCGGGTTTCCCAAAGGGCACTAGCGCTTCTAAAGCCAGTAATGTCTCCGCTGAGCGTTGAGGACGAACTGAAGGTTGAAGAGGCACGCTTAGCACGTATGCACGCACAGGTGGCTACGAAAGAAAATGGAAGCAAAGATAAAACTGGTTCAAAGGATACTAGCAAGCATAAAGATAATGAAGAAAAACTTTGGGAAGCGCAGCGTAACGTCACCCAGTTGAAACGAAAGCTTAAGCAGATGAATTCTGTAAGCCACACCGATGACAAGGAAGTCGAACTCAACCTTAAAGAACGTATAGAAGATCCAGTAGTCATAAAGGATGACCACAAAAAAGAAACATTTTTAAAGAAGGATCAAGAACCTATATCGGCGATAGTTGAGGAGCCCCGCACCAAATCGCCTGCAAAGAAGGAGCAATACAAAGAGGCTTATACAGCTCATCATAACTCCGCATCACGAATTAAATCAGAGGAACTTGACAGTAACCGGCAAGTTGAAGAGAAAAAAGTAGAAGTTCCTAATGATAGTGAGCAAAATACAGTCGAAGATTCCATGGCCCCAGTGGCCAAATCCGAGACCGAAGAGGTCAAGGCAATGGCAGAAGCTCTAGACCCTGGAACACACGCTTCTGCGGAGAAGATCTCACCAGTGTCAGAACCTAAGCACGATCAGATTCTCCAGCCAGTTCCAGTTCCGCCGATTGAGGCAAAACCGCCATCACTACCATCGGCAACAGCGATTAATAAGCCTCTACGGATCTCATCCCCAGTAGATAACCCCACCCATATAGTGCAAGATATACAGAACGTTTTTGCAGATACGACTTCATTCGACCAAGTTGTTGAGTCGTTTCAGACTAACACAATAGGAAGTGATTCCATTGTGGCATCAACCTCACCTTTTGGCCCGAGCAGCGAGCCTATATTAAACGCTACAGGTCCGCCTTTACCTGAGGCACAGCTAGTCAAGCCCGAGGCGCTAACTGGAAAACCCCTCGAAGACGCCGAGCTGCGTCGTATACAGCAGGAATGGCGGTTTGTACTCGCCGAACAAGTCGAGCTACTGCGAATGAATCACGATCTGAAGCGTCGAATTCGTGACGAGTACAAACAGATAAAAATGATCCAGATGGTCCGGAATCATAAATCGCGTCTTTCCCAGATCAAGCCAATGTACCATGATCCGCTAGAAAAGATTCCAACGGACAAGCTCTGTGAGGTGCTGCAACGGCTTATTGAATCAAATACGAACCTCACGAACGCAACGAAGGCAGTCGCCGCTCAAGTTTTTGATGAAAAGCTGGCTGTTGCTAGGGCGCGAGCACTGGAAAGATGTATCAGCCTTAACTAAAAGAAAAACATGCCTTTCGGACGGTATCATAGTGGATGCTAAACGGCGTGGTAAAAGGACCTAATTTTTACAGCGATACACATGGTCGCAAAAGTAGCAATGCAACCTTGTTACGTGCGTGCCTTGTGTTTGATCAGCTTTAATAATAATTTTTAAATTGGACGAAACATATTCTGTAAAGAAAATGGCTATAGCAATATGTGGCTGCATATCAATCTAGAACAGAGCACATGATATCTTAACTCTGGTTCCTAAAGCCTCCTTTAAATATCTTGTGAGCGACCTTTCATCATAGACACAAATACAGGTTTAAATAACCCTCCGCATGTTACATAGTTTTGTTTATGATTGTGATTTAAAAACACTTCGGTTTTCGCGACGAATGGTTCGAGTGAATAATACCAATCAAATAGGGAAATTAATATTTCCCTATAAATATGAGATTTCTGGATGTTCGCAGTGAATTTATACGACATTCCGTCATGATGATACTACCACATTATGATTATACGCTTTGATGATGTTATCACATTATGATAATACGCTTTATCAATTTAGTCCGCCATCACTGGAATTATATAATAGTTAAAGCGCATATTCATTGATATCTAATGCATGATAATACTGCTAATTTTTTTTTATCATCGTTATACTGTTGTTGTTGTTTTTCGTATTACTATTACGTGCAATGTATAACAAGTACCATAGGATTCCCCATAGTGGAATAGCACAACTTTATTGCTTTACTTAACAGGCCAAGAACGAAGCCGATGGTAAGTTCTCGATAAAAAATATTAAATGGGTGAATATGTCAACGTATGCCCGAGAAATTATTACTCGTCAAGGAATTAATTTTGTGGTGGGAATAGAATATTCGGATCGTAGCTGCTGCTATTAGCGTTCATTATAAGCATCACCTCGCATTGAAACAAAAACCATTATAAAAATCAACAATCAAATTGTAACGACTAGTAAATGGCGCAAAAAATGTAAATATACGTATATATATTGCTATCTCGCGCACACGCTTGTGTATTTGGATTCTGCAATTCGCTTCAAGTCGAAAAAGAGTCTGTAGACCTTAGAGATAAAAAAAAAAGTTCCAAGTTGTATTTGGTAAGGCCCATGAAATTGCTAACAAGTTGAAATAAATGGAACTTCACGTCTTTCTATGTAATATTTTACAAATACATGAGAAACTGAGCAGAAAGTATAATGGGTTAATAAAAAAAAATAAGCATATTTTAAAAGCATTTCCAATAAAAAAAATAAGCATATTTTAAAAGCATTTCTTGAGTACTCTTTGTATAATAAAAGTAATCGGAGTACTCTTTGTATAATAAAAGTAATC
>NW_019213417.1:171555-343100 GCF_002532875.2 Varroa jacobsoni
GGAGTGCTCTTTGTATAATAAAAGTAATCATAATCTGAAAGTCGACTAAAAAACTCATCATTGGCATTGCTCTTCGATATTGGTACGTGAATGAAATCAAAAGCACACAAATTCGATTTGCACGCTGACTTGTTTTGCGTTTTTTGACGTGGAACACTGCACGCTGCATTTAAGCCATCCGTTTGAGCCTTTACTCTTTGAAGATCATCCATATCAGTATAAGCATCTAACTTTTAAGATTATACTAGTATTATTGTTTTGGAGAAATGACTTTAGCGAGGGTGGAAGCAAAAAAATTGGTTGTTTCTGACGTTTTTCGCCAGTCGCAGACTGATAGCATCTTGTTAACAAGCCGTTAGAATTGTGATATATATATTACTGCACCTAATAGATAATATATGTAGTACCATAGTGAAGCTTCTTATCTAAAGTACTTCTGTATCCGGTCAGGTATCGCCAACCTCTATGGTATAGCCGGTAACATCAATGTTCAGGGTGAGGAACAGAAAAAACTGGACGTTTTGGCCAACGATCTGTTTGTTAACATGCTCAAGAGTTCCTTCACAACTTCCTTGTTAGTTTCGGAAGAGGATGACAAGCCTATTGAAGTTGAAATCGAAAAACAGGTAAACATTGGTATTCTCTTAGCTTATTGGTAGTGATTGAACGTCCTTATGGAAACCAGCCAAAGTGTTTTTACTAGACACATATCTTTGTTTTTTTTTTTCAAAAAAGATGCTGTTCTGTTTGTTCTACTTAGTCTAAAGTGGACTTTTCGTACCCACCTTTTTCATAGGCTCGAAGTTGCCGAGTCAGTAACCTGAGTGCAACTCAAACTGTCTTTGAACGACATAAGTTTTTTTCAAACAAAAAGATGTTGTTTATATACATTTCAGGGCAAGTACGTGGTGTGTTTCGACCCTTTAGACGGCTCATCGAACATTGACTGCCTCGTCTCAATCGGATCCATTTTCGCTATTTACAAGAAGGTTTTTATGACGTTATTATCTATAAAAAACACACTATTAGAAAGGCAGGTTATGGCTAGCCAAATCGAGGATTCAAGTGATCGCCAGCGAATTTTTGGAATTTTGTTTGAATAATTTTTTATATTTCTATTATGCAAGTTAAAATTTTGATCTTGTAACTATTGAATAGTAGTTAAAAAAAAAAAAAAACGAAATTACATGAATAAATTTCGGTTTTTTTTTACTTAAACAGCAAAACAATACGGAACAAGACGCTCTGCAACCGGGTCGTCAGCTGGTGTGCGCTGGCTACGCGCTATACGGATCAGCCACTATGGTGGTTCTTGGCCTTAAAGGAAGTGGTGTCAATGGCTTTATGTTGGATCCATCCATTGGAGAATTCATCCTTACGGACCCTGGCATGAAGGTTCCACCACGTGGAAACATTTATTCAATTAACGAAGGCAAGTGGTGAACATACATTGTGTGCAATAATACAGTAAGTGATCAAAATTAAAGAGCAACGATAATGATCGTAATAAGACTTATAAGTTCTGTTAAGCACTTCATGATAAGCTGCTATAACTGCTTCAACTAAATTCTCAACCTTTTCAATTTAGAGTACACAACAAACGGAACACTTGGCCTCTAAAAATAGGTATTTTTCTAACATAGTGTACTGACAAATTGTAAATACAGGAAGTCATTCAAACTGTAACAACACAGCGTATTTAATATTAATGATATTGTAATTGCCGCTTTTTTATATCGATGTTTGACATCATAGGTTATGCTAGCAAATGGGATGCGGCAGTGCGAGAGTACGTTGAAGAGAAAAAAAACCCAAAACAAGGTAAAGAATATGGAGCTCGATACATTGGATCGATGGTGGCTGATGTGCATCGAACGCTCAAATACGGAGGTAACTTTAGGGAAATCAACCTATAGATACAATAAATTAATATAGAATTTTATGGGACGTGTGCTGAAGAGCATACTGACTACTGGCATCATGTATCCCTCACTTTTTTTTACATTCATAGTACAGGCATATCTCCCTACGGATAGAAACTTTTCCGATTGAACTTCAGCCAGTTTTTTCAGTAATAATCGCCGCGCTGGTGTCATTTATAAAATGTATCTAAATTTATAAAATTTAATTTATAAAACTCTTGTCAAAAGTACATTTGATTTTGGTTTTTCTACGAATGCTTTTTTCGTTTTTTTTTTTGCGGTTTTTTTGCGGTTATCTCAACGTCATTTTAGGTATCTTCATGTACCCAGCGATGGCGGATGCCCCCAATGGCAAACTGCGCTTGCTCTATGAATGTAACCCAATGGCATTCATTATGGAGCTTGCAGAAGGCAAGGTAACCTATGCTTAGGAAAAATTTCCCATCGCCTTTTTTCTGTAGTAGAAATTCATTTTAGTTAACAATTTTCAAAGACTAGTAAAGCGACACGATGCACCTACCTGTTTGCCTTTGTCTACTCACTGAGGTTTGTTGTTGTAAAATCGACTTCAAACTTTATACTTTGTGAACATTCACCGCATATCCGAAGCGCGCAATCTGGCCCGTGGCCATCGCAAAATATCAACTTCCCTTCAAAATACGATATTTCAAGTGCTCATCATATTCTTACGTAAATATATTTGTTTCATTCTTCAAATTTCAGGCTTCCAATGGAAAAATTCCAATCTTGGATGTTGTGCCGACCAGCTTGCATTGTCGCCAGCCGATCTTCCTTGGGTCGCCTGAGGACGTCGATGAGCTGCTCGAAAAATACAAGAAATTGGATAACAACAATTAAATGCTTTATTAAAACAAACCTACCGTGGTTATAACAAATATTATAACAAACGTGGTAGTTACCTTCGTTTTATAGTCTAAAAGAATGTGGAAGCACAATATAAGACGTACACAATGAAGAATAGATTAATGCAACGCTTTCTTACATTCGTTTATTTCACCAATAAAACACGTATACGCACCAAACAAATGATGCTTTTTTTTAAATTTTGCCATATTTTCATTATAATTAAGTCTATGGTTTAAAACGATGTGCTCAACCTTTTGACAGTGTTCATTATTCGTGTTATGCATACATGACGTTGGAGGACACAATTTTTTTGTTTATTTGTGTGTCGAGCTCTATTTGATTATGCACAAAAGGATTCGAAACAACGCAAAGTACACTGGCATAATTCACCAGACATTGTCCATGAAAAAAATCGAATTCAATCCAATAACCTGCATTATGTAAGACTACACAATATATTACATGCGCGCTAGGTCTAACGGTAATATGAAAATATATTTCAGATAGCGTTTTGATATGAGCAAGTTCATCATTTTTCTCACAAAGGGAAACATGCTAACGAAAATTCAACGCAATCAATAAAACATTTCAGGCCGCTGAGTTATTTTGTTATTCAATCGAGGTTTTTCAAAAATTCTATATATATTTTTTTATTTTATTATTTTAAAAAATATTATACACTATTTGTATAATACTGAAAAGCGAAGTAAAAAATGAACATTAGCAGTATAGATGTACGAGAAATAAAAACATTGTGTCTCAGTAAACTATTATTTATTGATGCCATTTGTGCTAACATTCGCTGTGTTTAATCGGGCTCTGTTATGCCAACATCATTTCTGCCTTTTACCTAGATTCGAAAACATCCACGCGTTCTTGCTGCGATTTACAAACATTTATTTCAAGCAATAGAATAATATTAAATACTTATATAATCCATGCATTATGAACTACTCACTGCTTTATTCGTTATGAATGTAAAATACCAGAGATGTTTCAATCCCTATATCGGAAAAGTTTACTTATCTTAATTCCTTTCATTAACTGTGTAGACGTGCATGTGGCTCTCTGTAAATATGTATATTTTATTGTCCGCGTATCTTATTCTACATCGTCTGTCGCTAACAGCCGCCGCATACGAAGTTACGTGTTTTAGATTGAAAAACCCATCTTCTGTGACTTGAAGGAAGTCATTATTAATATCACAAATCTACTAATACTAATTTAATAATTATATCTAATATACAAGCAGGGAATTAGATATATTACTTGAAGATAGATCCTTACCCTAACGTGCGCTCTAATCTCTAAAGTTCTATTGAATCATACATTTCATGCTGAGAAGAGCCTCTATAATAAGAACGTATTATGGAAATAGCCTTGTTAAAGATCAAAGGTATCAAGGAATATACACGATATACGCAACATGGCCACCCGCTCTCTTAAAAATAAACAGTTATAATACTGCGTACCCAGCGCCGGGTCTTAAAACAGGTGCAGTTCTTTCAAAATTTTCTGCCTCTCTAGGCTTGTAATAGTTACCGCCACTAAGCCCTATAATAATAATAATAATAATAATAATAACAAGTATATGTTGCCACACAACTTCATAGGAACAATTACGAAACTCGTACAGGTTATTAAATGCATTTCATATTCATTGACAAATTCGTTGCTCTAAAAATTGCAAACATTGATTAATTCAGTAATGGAAGAATAATCTGAGCATGCAGCTCTTCATTAACATTTGTTTCCAGTTTTCTGCACGTAAGCGTTGTCAAGTTGCTACGTGCATTCCAAGTCAAGCTGTCATTGTACTTATCACACATAGATCTGTGTTTAATCGACATTTATGTGAATGCATGGTACAAGTTAGGTAGCTATTTTTTAAGATACAAATTGACTACCATTGGTTGAAAAATCAACCAATAAAGAATCCTCTTCTGAGACCTTATTATACGATTTCATAAACTACCTAGGTTATTTGTCCAGCAATATGATTTGACTGAATTCTCTGATCGGTATGCACTGAACATAGTGTATACTCGAGACGTGTCTGAACGATAATATAACTAATTGTAAAGGAAACCTCATTTGAAAGCGGCGCACGTTATTCAGATTTTAGTTCACATAGAAGGCTACATGATTGTCTGTCGGTTGTGTCCAACAAATTCCGGCAGGAATCGTTTGTTTCGTGTTGACTTTGATGGATAGTTATAATGTTGCGTCAGACACCCTCGCTCACTGATACCTTAGCTTCATCTCACTGTATTCTGCCAGATCGAATTGGCATTGGGTCATCTGTTTCAACTACGCCACACTCGACTGCGCTCTCTTTGCCTTCAGCAAATATGCTAGCAAATTCTGAGAGTGCAGCTTTCGAGCTGAAAGTGGCCCGAAAACGTCGCCTCACGGGCGGTTTTTGAGAAGTATCCTGGGCCATCCAGATGCCATGCACCCCTGCAATAATCACATGAAGTACAGTAATAAAAAAATAAGCTGTATATACATAGAGCTCTTTAATTATGGACTTATTTGATAAACGCATCGTGCTTCGATTATTTTCAATAATAACCTTGCAATGTACGCAAATGACACAATGAATTGAATACTTTAAAAAAATACGGGCACTTTATAAAAAAGTATTTTGCTTCAATGATCCTACTTCATTGGCGCGTTACTATCAGAATGATCGGGTTCCTCGTGATTACGTTTGACAAATGTACTAAAAAAAAATTGTTCTCCCTATGTCGTGTAAATCAACAAGTTCAAAATCACTTGACGATTTCAGTGGTCGTCCGCATAATATACAGTTAGTAGGTGGTACATCGTCGTATCACATGCATAAGCTCTTTTAAAAAGTACGAACCATCTTCTCGCAGCGACGTCTGCACGGCGATCACCGTTTCCGCCAGTGTATTTCCACTTGGCTCATCGATGAGCAAAATCACTTGCGCAAAGATGTCGTCATCGTAGATGACCCGCAAAATGCACTTGTCGTCTGTGACAGGTTTCCAAGATGCAGCTCCAAGCGGGATCTCCTCAAACAGAAGTACTTTTGCCTCATACAGTATGCTATCACTGTCAGCATCTCCGCTAGCCACCTCACCTGCTTCACCACCTCGGAGCAAAGTATCAGCACCGCTCGGTGATTTGTCCGACGCACGGGCCCCAGAGTTCACTGCAACAACCGAACGCACAATAATATCAACCACAAATAGCATTCGTTTAGAGTAATTTTGCTGGCCATTACATAGAACCGGACTTCCTTGCACTTGGAATTCTCACATGCAAATTTCTTGACAGATCAAGCGTTTGACTTAAAATTTGAAGGAATTTGAAGAGTTGATTTTTTTTGAAGCAATTTGAAGAGCGTATGGAGATTTCGTCTCTGAATAACTGAAAACTGGATGCAGGGACGGTCAGTTGTACACAGGCGGCTTATCGGCATTTGGAAAAAAGCTGCTCAGTAGAGACGCTGTCGATAACCTTACGATGTTTCTTGCAACTCTGAACAATGTCAAGCACAATAAATATGGAATGCAACCTAATATGGGTGCGTTTCATTGACATATTAACCGCCATAGACCGTCCCAAGAACTAAAGCCATTACACGTGGGTGATCTATATCCATATATTTCTATCTTTTAAGACCTACTATTAAAACCTCTGTTTTTATTTAGATTTGTCCTTATGACTCGATTGCTTTGAAAACCATTTTTGTCATCAGTAAAATAAGTACAAACGTAATACAGGCTGTAATTAAACAACTACGAATTTATTAACGCATTCTTGGAACGATCCTCCAGCAGACACCAGGTTTCCAATTATCAATATAATATTCGTTTCCCGTTGCTATACTTACATGATTATTGTTTTTATTTTTATTATTAACTCGTCTCCGACCAATTTTTACTTCTATTCGCGTGTGCGGGGGGTGCCCGCTAATGCATATGTATCTATGTGTTTACAACCGTATTTATGTAAAATCTAGATCAGCGGTTTTAATCAATCGGTCCGCCTGACAATTCAATTCATTCACACATTCACTCCCTGCGTCCAGTATATTCCTTTGCATTTCCCCTCGTCCGGCAAACATTCGACGCGCCTCAAATAAGTGCGCCGAAAGACCTTGCTAGTTTGTCTCGTACAAAGATTATTCCGAAATCGGCAGCGATTTGCACATCAAGATCCAACTTACTGTAAAGCCCTTATACGATGAGTAAATCAATGAAATTAATCGCGCCTTAGTCGTTCCCTCCTAAATTTTCTTCTGTTGTAAATACTGCTGTAACCTGTGTTTAGGTTTTTTCGTCTCCGCAGATGCTGAAATCATAATGTTTTCGGCCAACAGAAACAACATAAGGAGAAAGCAACAACTACACCCAAAGCTATTATGCTTTGCAGAAAAAATGGAGTACTTTGGGTAGTAAGGGGTCGATTTTCTTCAAGCTTTACTAACAATTTCGTCGACTACTAACTTCAACCTGTTAGCCGAAGTCGACCTTACCCCTTGACACGACCTGACTGTTATACGTCCCGCCACATAGCATACACATGATATGCTTAAACAAGCAAGGATGAGCGATGTTATAAACAAAGAAAGCTTGTTGCAGTCCGAGGTGAAGTGGACAGAAGCAGTTGAGCTGTTAGATAAAGCACAATATTCTTTTCGTTTACTGCTAATACACAATTTCTCTTTAAGACGAGGAACATAACCTGGTCGCCAGAGATTCCGCCGCCAAGACCCAATACTGTACCGTTATGGGTCGCTTGCACACAGCTAGTAAGTCGATGAAAAAATCACGTTTACGACAAAAAGCACAATAGTAACTTTACAATGGCCGACAAATTTTTACATTAGGAATTATCGCCTTGGTAATTAAGGATGGACTAACAATTATTTTACTTATCAGCAGTTCAGTCCCTTTAAGAATCATAACTGAGGTTTATTTTACAGCATAGCCTTCTTCATAACAGTCAATTTTGGCTGCCAACAAAATTATACGCTTGTCTGCGTCGCATCGGTAAACATTGGAAAAATTGTCGAAGAAGGAGAGTGAACGGGCTACATGAGGCAGCTATCAAAATGTCGTGATTAAAAAACTAACTCTTTCCCCATTGCCGTAACATGCGCCAGGAGTTACTTGTTTGGCCATGAACCACGACCCCAGGCAAAAGGGCAGCAGTAAAAAAAAACAACCTATGTTTACAGTCTTACTCAGCGGGTGCCCACTATTCAGCGGTTTTCCTGTATCCACTTTACGTGACGTTTGTGTATGCCTGTGTTTTCCTGTTTATTGTACAAATATTCACTTATTTGGCCTTTACTCTTTCCGGCCCGCTGTGTTTGTGATCAGTACGCACATTGATTTATAAAATAGTTATCCCCACGTGTGCTTTGGGTGGCTGAAATACAACAAGTGTTCGACAAAACCGGATCCAATTTGTCGACGCGATCATTTTTTGAGTCAACCAGTTTACCCTGCATGTTTGCTTGTTTTTGTTTCGTTATTTTGTATAAAGGTATAGAGAGAGCATTTCTCTGTAAGAGGATCTATTTTTTTTCTTTTATCTAGCACAATCCGGATTTTGCCCTTGTCTGTTCCCTTAGGTCGCTTTCACTCATTTATGCGTTCATTTATTTGTGCCTCTTGTTCAACCGGTTTTCTTTTTCGTTGTCCAAAACTAGCACCCATTTCAGGAGGGACATGAACCACATCTCAATGCGCACCTTCATCAGCGCTCCTCTGCTTGCTCCGTTCAACCTCCTCGGTAAAAATCCGTCTGAATTCGTCGAGACGATCAGCGCCCTTAACTCGGATAGCGAACGTTGCTGGTGTCGGCTCACCGTCGGCGAAATCAATCGCGCACCAGGTCAACGAGCTATTTGAGGTCGCCATCGGCCTCAGCTCCATATTACTGGTAATGTAGTGATTGCAAGCCACCTTATGGACCTGTAAAGTTGATCCGAAGCAACACACAATAGGTTATTTCTAGTAAGCACATTTACAATAAAAATAGTTGCTACTTTAGCTATTACGAAACGTGAGCCTCTATTTTTGCCGGTGTGTTACAATATGATATATCATGATATTACCATATACAGATTATTTACTAACCATGTCTCTACGAACAACGATGCGCGCTCGGCCATCACTGCATCGCAAGATTTTTGCTTCCCCCAGGGCGCGCTCCTTCCATTCCGATGTGTCGGGATGGTACACGTAAAGTTTGGCCCTTTGCGCGTAAAGCAGTTCGTCATCCTCTTCGCCTGTATACACGGGGACCAGTTCTGGCAACGGGATCACAGGCTCAAAGTGGACATCGACCGCGGCCTCAACTTCTTCACCGGTGTCGCCCTCTTCTCCTGCGCCGGTTTCGCTCGTATTTGTTCCGTCCGCGGTAGCATTAGCCTTCTTTGTGAAAGCCGTGAAGAATGAGCGTTGGTTTTGGGGGTCTGCACAGGATAAAAAATTGAAGAACACAAGTAGGCACTGAGAAGAACGGAAGTAATCACTGAGTAGAGAGTAGACTTCAGTCTGTTCGCGCATGATAATCATGCAATGCAACAAGGGTGCATAAGAATTCGTGGAACACGCGATCAGAATCATCTTCGTAACTATCATAGATGTTGGGGAAATTCTAAACCATTAAAGTTAACTCAAGTAGTTGTGATACAGACGTGTAGAGTCATCTCGCAAAAAGCAGTTTGCTTTTTTAAAACATTCTGATTAAACTGCTCATTCTAAAAGACATTTTAATTAATTTTTGTTATGAAAATGGATATTCCATGAAAGCAAAAGCAGTGTAGTTACAATAATTAGAAATTACTCTGCCACTGTACCTGTCCAAGGCGCCGCTGCATCTGCGGTAGTAGCGAAGTTAAACTCGACGTTCTGATTTACTTGCGCCAGTGAAGCGAACGACATGCCAGTAGACGAACCAAAGACAAATCCGCCACCACCGTTTTCACCACCCGGTGGCTTCTGGGTAGTAGAATCTGCAGATTGCGGTGGAAAAAATCGCTGCTTAGTGTCACATGCACATATCTCAAAAAAACAACGGATCGTAGCACTGATGTGCAACATCAACGAGTGAAAACCTCAACACTTCCAAGGTATACAGATCACACATGAAATTAGCTATCCCGATGTATTCATTGCAAACTAATTTAGGACATAATTGTTTTCGTTAACGTGCAAATCGCGATGCAGAATCACGAAACACAGTAGTACTCAGGCGATCGTCATGCACGATCTTTTGCATGACAAAATACAAAGCCCGCAATTATTAATTAATAGTATTTGTTTTACTGTTTATGGTGCAACTATATAAATGTGCTACTGTGTCCCGTTGTCTATTTCGTTCAATTCTCCAGTTGTGACGACTGAACCCTGCACACGCCGATTCTCCCGAAACTTTTTGGCTAGTTCTATCAAATCGTTTAGACAACGCGGCTCTTAAACGTGTGTCCCGCT
Source organism: Varroa jacobsoni (assembly GCF_002532875.2). Classification (NCBI taxonomy): domain Eukaryota; kingdom Metazoa; phylum Arthropoda; class Arachnida; order Mesostigmata; family Varroidae; genus Varroa; species Varroa jacobsoni. Next base: position 181,826 of record NW_019213417.1, read on the forward strand.
GGACGACGCCTATTCACCAGTTGTTTATCTGTAACTACAGTGACAGTGGGAGGTAGCGCCGCCTTATTGAAACATATATCCGAAATAAAATCATGCGTCTTTGGCCAAGGCAGGCCACGTACCATTATGCATCTCAGTTGCAACTGCGTTCTCAACTGAATTGAGAAAATATATGCCAAATCCACACCATTAACATGATAGAGTCAATAACATTATAGAGTAACATTTAAATCTGATACAAGGAATGTAGAACTTTTCCACTAGATGGCGTACAAAGTTACTATATACCTACAACAAGCTAAAAAACCATTCCCGTAAAGAAATCCGACAAGGTCAAGTTTTTAATTTATGTCCGTGGTAATCTAGCATTTTATGCTGCTTCTTGTGAAAAGTGAGGTCTAAAGTAAAAGTAAGGTAGCTAAAAGATTTGGATAATTTAATGTGTATGAGGATGGATAACCTTATGTGTGAGTCATTGGGCTGCTTTCACTCACCTGACTCAACGGCAGCTGTGGTTCCAAAGGTTGACTGCGCACCAAAGACTGGAGTGGGTCTTGCAGGACTAGCGTCCTTTTGGGCGAGTGATGATGGCAATGATATCGTATCAGTTTCAGTCGTAGCTGGATTTGTACACACAGAAGTATGTATGGGTAATTCTTGTTCTTCGGGCGGGTCATTGTCGCAACCCCGACACCCTTTGCATTTTCGGCAACGCGTCTCGTACAGGAAGAAATTGTCAGGCAGCATGAGCTGTCGGGCTCGGGCAACATCTTGTGGTGATGCCTTTTCTTCTTTTACGAAAATCACCTCATTGTCAAAGGTTGATGTCGAAGTGCTACCAAAAAGATTTCTGCTAGGTCCAAACTTGAATTCACTTGATTTGGTGGTGACTGGGCTCTCCTTGTTTTCCAATACTTTGTTGTCCTCTAGCTTAAAGGAGAACGAGCTGGCGGGTGTTTTCTGCTCTTTGGACTTAGTATCCGATGATGACGAGATTTGTAGCGTCTTTACTGTGGAGGGTAAAGGTGTTCCTGGTAGGGCACTTGCCTCCGACTGGGCAATTGCAATCGTGTCTAAAAGCGCGTCACAGATTTCTTTCGTTTTAACACGTAACGCGAACAGCGTCGGCTCCGGCTCACCTTCGGCAAAGTCAATTGCACTCCATTCAATACTTCTCTGGTCTTCACGTCGCTTAAAGTTGATTTCCTTGGTAAGATAATGGTTAAGACAAACCTTGAACACCTGGTCGCGCCTCATGGTCAACCTGAACTTTTTGGAGAAAGGATCCTTCAGTAATTTGAAGTCACCGGTTCCCCTCTCTTTCCATTCCTTGCCGACGAAACGGTAGAGCTTCGCTCGATGCGAATAGACAAGTTCTTGGTCTTCCTCTCCGGTGACAACCTCGACAACAGGTGGAAGAGCAATCACCGGTGCGAAGTACACATCCTTTGATTCAGCTACCTCTTCCTCATCCTCTGAGGCGTGGCGAGCCTCAAACGAAAACTCGTGCTTCTGAGGGCTGCCAAATGTAAATCCCCCTAAGGAGTCTTTTTTTTCATCCTCATTTCCAACGATTTTGTTGCTAGGATCGGTACCGCTTGGTGTACCAAAGCCAAACTTTGGTGGTGACGTAGCGAGGGCACTTGAGGTGCTGGTGAAATTACTAGGCTGCCCAAACACAAAACCAGTAGAAGCGCCGCCTCCGAAAGAGAATCCAACAGATGTCGTCGAGGTTGTCGTGGAAGTTGTTATTGAGGCAGTTGAGGATGAGGCTGGCATGCCTAACGAAAAAGTAGAAGTAGGCGAAGTTCCGTTTTCTTCAGCATTTGATGATGAGATGCCGAATACCGGCTCGGAACTCGTTGCCAGACCGAATTTAAAGCTAGTTGTAGTCCCACCGGGTGCAGATGTTGCAGGTTTTTTAATTCCAAAAGAAAATGTGGGTTGGACAGTAGCAGAGCTGACTGGTGACTTCGTGCCAGGCTTAGGATTACTACACGCTACGCACGTCATATCCGAGGCGGAATTAGGGACATAACATGTCGTACACTCCCACGAACCTGCTTTCGGTTTGAATTTATCCATGAGGTTGTTAGTAGTTGCCCCTTCCTTTTGTTGGACCTTGCTCGTTGTTGGCTTTTGAAGATTTTTCGATTCCGCAGCTTTTACACCGTTTTCAAATGTTGTCCTAAACCTACTGGCCTGTTCAGCAGTCTTGAAACGAACCACGAACTGCTCATTTTTAACCTCTCCATCAGCAAAATCCGGTGCTGCCCACATTAACTCGGTGTCCTTTGCGCGCTTTTGTAACTTAAGACCGGCAACAATTTGGTGGTTGGCACAAAGCTTAAACACTTGCTCGCGCCGCATGACTACGCGGTACTTACCCGTATCCTTATGCCGCAAAATTTTCAGATCACCCAAACCGCGTTCTTTCCATTCTTTTGTATCGCCAGCAAAACGGTAAAGCTTAGCTCTTTCGCAGAATATCACATCTTCACTCTCCTCACCTGTAGTAACCTCGACAAGGTCTGGAAGCTCGATGACTGGTTGGAAGTGCGCCGTCGGTTCGTATTCGTCCACGTGTTCGCCCACATCCTTCGAGTCTTGGATCTGTGGGGATAACTGAACACCTAAGGAAGCGGAAGCACCAGATGAAGTGGTATTGTAAAAGCTGAACGTGGGCTTTATAGTTGTTGTCGGAGTCACCGGCGAAGTTGTCGAGAAGCTAAACGTTGGTTTTGACGACGAACTCGAGACCGCACTGGCACCACTAGCAGGAGACGTTGTAACACTGTTGAATGCACCAAATGTCGGGGTTTTCTGATCGGTCTTCGGAACGCCGAAGGTGAATCCGGCAAAGGGGTTCGACGCGACTGGTTTTTGCGGCGTTGTTTGTGCTTTCTCAGGAGTTTTATCTTTGGCAGAATTAACAGCCAGGGTCGTCGTGGAAGTGAACGTCACGCCTTTAGTAGTTGTCGGCGTCGTTTTCGTGTCAGTTGTCTCATTCGCGACCGATGCAGCCGAACCGCTCAGACTAAATGAGAACGTAGATGACGACGTTGGTGTAGTCGTCACGCCAGAGGAGATAGCACCGAAAGCGCCAAATACATGCTTCGTAGGGGTCAAAGTAGCGCTTGGCATCGTAAAGAAACTCCCACTTGGAGACGATCCTACTGCTGTTGCAGCAGAAGATTTCTGATTTTCAGTCTTGTTGACAAGCGCAGCCATACTTTGCAGAGGGCTAGGGGGCAATGCGTTGCCAGCACCAATCAACGAAGGCAACCCATACAGTTTATTACTACGATCTTGTGAAGTGTTCGACGTTAATGGCAGCTCGCTCTTTATGACTATCACTCCACAGGTCTGGAAGACGCGCATGAGCGTTTCCGGAAGACATGACAGATCAGCAAAACGCGCGTAGTATTCAGTCCCGCCGACTGTCCAGGTAAGGTTCGTCTGTCCGTTGGCTTCGAATGCACGCGCCGTCATCTCAGAGTTGAGCGTCTGCAACGAAATACGAAAATATCGTGCACGGTTAAGAAACTGGTGACGAAATTGAAGGAGCCGGTCGTGTTATTGGGCGTATACATACAGAATATTTCGAATATTCCTAAGTGCAGGCCCCATAAACAAGGCTCGAATAACGCAGTTAATCGAAAGCAGTTACACACTGCAAAGTATGGTTAATAGCAGGTCGCTACTCACAGCCCAATCATAGAAATGGCCAAAAAGAACAAAAACATAACTTCTGAATTTAATCGCCATTCTGGCGATATTACTTACAAATTTTAAGTACGTTGCTGTAGCATCGTAGTACAAAAATGTCTTCGTACTTGTTCCATACGAGAAATTAGTGTCAAATACAGTGATTTGGTGAACACCACCAACCGGTATGAAATTAGTTTGGCCTGTTCGTTTTTCGAAGACTGTACCAGGCGAATCGAATAGAATCATTGGCAAGGCGGTCGCCATTTGAGAGCTAGAGGTCGGTGAACTGCCTGGTGCTTTAAAGCCTTGATTGGTACCGCCACTGGTGTTAGATGGATATCCTGTAACCCCCGATCCCGATGTCACAGTGGTATATCCTGCGTGAGCCTGCAGAGGCGCTCGCATGCTCGTCAAATTGAATTGGGGCAAACCGGTGCCCGGAGGAATCACTAGCGCGCCACTCGTATAATTACTAGTGCTTCCACCTTGGCTAAGGCCTGTGCTCTGGCTATCGTGTGACTGTTGCGAATGCTGTTGTGACTGTTGATTATCTTGATATTCGTGATAGTCCTGCTGGTTAGCCTGCTGAAGCATGGTCATCTCCTCCAACCGGGTAATCTGTTGTCCAAGCTGTGACACTTTTACCTTGAGTTCAGACACAGTCTGCGATAAGACTTGCAGTTGGCTCTCTGTGGCGGTCTGGCCAGCTGCAACCTGTGACCGAAAGAGAATAGAATAATGAATAAATAAAATGTCCCAAATAGAATTACTAGCGACTTAACAAAGATACCAGAACGACATGCTGCACGACGAAGTTAATAGTGACATCACAGAGACAACGACTGATCTTCTTTTCTAGATCGTTATGCGAGCTAGTAATTTCTCGAGCACTACCGCTGAGTGCGTATATCCAGCAATAGCCAATTAGTTCTGCGGTAATAGGCTGAAATCAAGTACTGCATTTCAAGTTGTAATTGGACACTTCTATTTAATAGAAACAAATTCAAAAATAGAGAGGTATATACGCTATGCCAAACACATCGGCGAATACCAGCAAATATTTGTCTATGTCTATTTATGAGAGTAATAGGACACTGTTTTGGAGTACGCATGTAACGTGACGGCACCAAAAGCTCCAAGGATTCGTCTCGAAAAAGTTCCGAGTTTATCGACTAAATAAAATAACGTACCTTGGCAACACTGTCAACGAGTTGTCCTTGCATTGCCTTAAGTTCGGCTAACTCAAACGCCATTTTCGCACTTCTCTGGGCCGAGTCTGCTACGATTTTGTCGCACTGTTCCTTGATAATTGACTCTATACGAACTAGGTCAAACTCGACAGCGACGGGTGCGTCCACTGAAAGCACAGAATACGCGGAAGCACAATTCAACGTCATTTTAAGCCGATGAAACGTGTACAAGGGGTTATTACCAATCACAATATCTATTCGTAGTCTAATGCATAAATTGCTTCGTCATTTAAGCCGTGATTACTGAAATATCTTCATAGGCTTAACTGTTTCGATTCGTCAGCCCACGAATTACAGCTTATGTAACAGCAGCTTCTACGAGCTACAGAACAAGAGCCTAAATCTGCAGCTTATTTAAATAAATAGAATTTCCTTTATGACTGACGCTTATAGAATACTTTCCACAGGCACAGGTGATCTACCCGCTTTAAGGTTTAGTCGTATCGAAAACACTCAGCCAATATAGCAAACACCACAGACAGAAAAGTTTAATCGAGAGAGAACGCCAACTTAAGCCAGCGACTGGTGCTTACGTGGTTTCAATGCCGCCAACGGTTGCAACCGTAATCCTGCAGGTATAAGCTGTTCGCCAGTTAAACGATAGGGACAAAGATAATGCAACCTAGATTTGAAAGAGGGCGTAGATACGCTTCGTTTTGCAGCAATATTGGACGTAAAAAAAGGCACTAGATCGTATTTATCATATATAAAATCATATAAAAATTAGGATGGCGAAGAAGCTACCAAGCGGATCAGTAAACACGTACAAGTAACCTTAGTTGGCGTACCTTAGACGAATGAATGCTATCGTGAATCAATAGCATGTCGAAGGTCTCCGTATGGACCAATGGTAAGAATATGAGCGTAATAAAATGATGTTTACCGTACGGTACGAAGAAAAATTGCGAATGTAGATCATCGAGATTACAGCCGGTAGTCACCACAGTGTAAATAGCAGTGAGACGCCTCAACTTAATGAGTAGAACTACTATGATCATGAAAACAGCGTAACGGGAGAAAGCAAATTCAGCTACCTGGTGGACTGGTAAATGGTCATTTTGTGTGATAAGGGAGCGCGATAATGAATCTGTGTATCTGTTTGGGTGAATATGCTGCAGTGAGTAGCGTCGAAGCTGTAGCATATTCACCACGTATTGTCGCAAGCTACGCTGTTGAAGAAAAAAATTTAATCATTCGATATTCAGGTGGTTTTCGCTCTCGGCGTTGTCCAAAGTAATTGAGTAAAGGCAACCTTCTCTAGTGCTACAGTTTTTTAAACAACAAAATTTATTTATCCTGTTGTGGAATGAAATGAGGTATTGGGATAAAACGACTGCTGCCACGCGCTACTATTTATTGAGCGAGCGAAGGTGAAAACTCGGACCACACATGTGCACATTGCTGAATTCACTCTTGACCTGATGCCTATCAGAGGCGCGCATCGTCAGTCATTGTCACTAATCCAGGATAGAAACAAAAGCTAATTTTACTAGGCAAGCAAATCGCTTTCTTTTTTAGGTCAAACTGTCTAGAAACAGTGATCAACATTAATAAGAACATAATTTGCTACTCATTATAAGGATAATGATGATTTACCATAAAAAAAACTACTGCTCAAAAACCCCACGGAATACGCCATAGTGTAATCTGTGTGGGTATTTTAGGCATATTAGTCGCATTAAGCATTCTTTTCGAACGAGCAATTAAAGGTCTCCTATTCCGCAATCCTCTGTTCAAAATGTGTGAGTTTTGATAGCAATAGTTACGAGTAATATACAACATTCTAGAAGCGTAGTAAGACGCTATAAGCTGGCGAGAAAAGTTTAGCAAACAGTTAAAATTCTTTACTTTAAAAAATGTTTACCTTAGTCATCACATTGGTCGAATAGTAAATCGGTCCCAGTGCTTGGTATTACTAGGCGCCAACTTCACCACTTTAACCAGAAATAATAATCGACACGCGCGTGTAACGGTGCTTTATGATTGTACATCCAACATCAAACTCACCTCTTGGAATGAGAGTACTCAAATTGAGGCTAACCGAACCGATGGAAGTGCCGTTTGGATTGTTGGTCGGCGTTAACGTGCCGTTTCCATATCCTTTATTGTCCATGTCGTATGCATCTAATTCTCTACGAAGCTTTTCGACGAGCTCGGGATCGTGTTTTGCCATCGGAATACCCCTAGCCAGCAGAGCACGTGCGCGTTCTTTTAGCATTTCAGCCGTTTCCAAATCATGCTCTGCAACAAGCTGTCGACTGAGTTTGCGCACAGCTCGTGCATAATAAAGGTAGCCATAAGGGTGTGAAACCTGAAAATTATTATTATTATTACAACTTTGATCCCCGAGTTAGCAGTCCCCAATTTATAACTAACCAGTTTGTTGAATCCATTATATAGAGTATTAATTGATCCCGGCGATGTCGCCCGAGAATTACTAACAGTGGCGCTTGAACAACGATTTTATTAATGACTATACATCGTAAGCAAACGGTAAATACAGTTAATAAAAGGAAAAGAAATGGTATATTAGATATTAAAATATTATATTAAAATAAATATATTAGGCAGCCGTATAACTAACTGACCTCTGCCAGTGTCTTGATCGCATTCTCAAGTTCGCCAGAGAAAAACAAGAATTTCCCGATTTCAATTCGAGCCTCACTCCGTAATCTGCCCATTTCTTCAACATCAAAAGTGTATTGCTTGGGAAGCTCGAACATTGAGGAGAAACTGGTTCGGGACCCACTGTTCAATGCCGCCAGTGGAATAGAAGAGTGGTCGTCCAATTGAGTAAGAATCCGCTACGGAAAGATCAATCAACTTTGGAATATTAAACTACGGAAAACAACAGTTCAGTTCACGCATGAAGTAACACGAACTAGACGAAGAAGTCTACACAAATCTAGCTCCCAATGAAGACCCCCTTAAACCGAGCATTCAGTCGACGTCCGTCTTTTGTCATGTATACTATTTCTAGCATTTTGTACAAATACGAGCGCCGATGCAATTTTGGGCAAGATCGATTTGACCATTTCTACAGGAAAATTTTTACCGACAGTCTACCTTAGACCCCAATTCAATCAACTGAATGTCCCTCAATGACAAAAAAGTAACATGGCGCCGTACCAACACAACACCAGCATTCTAGCTCACTTTATAATAGTGGATCGCCACGGCAAAATAAGCGCTCTTTTTGTGCGCCTTCTTCAGCAAATCTCGAGCAATCTGCGCCATAAACCATATCGGCATCCTCGAGCGTGAATCATGCCCATCTCCGCCCCTGACAAACTCCAGGCCATCGTTCAGTGTTTTCTTTACTTGCACCAATCCCTTTACGGAGTTGGTCTTCATCACAAATCGCTGATAGAGAACCTTCCAGTATTTCCTCTGTTTAGGCGTCGTATACGAGTATTGCATCACTTCTCGTGGCGCCGTCGGCTTAGTCATATTCATCTTTGCGCCGAAAATCCTAACGGCAGCATGAACTGCGGAAAGAAAAGCGTCGATATCAGATTGAGCTGGATTGTAACCGCCGTGTTCAAGGTCAGGCACTGGCGGAAGTGTACGGAAGATTCGCTCCGTTGGAATATCAGCGCCACTCACTAGGAACCAAGCAAGGTGCTCAAGGCTACCGGCCATTCGGACGCAGGCGTTAGCTTCATACGGTACTATTTGCGACCGTTCTGGAAGTCGTTGACACGTGCGACTAATGACAGCTTGGTTGTACACCGTCTTGATTGCTTGGCCGGGAAACATACGCGAAGTAATCATCTCAATAGCCTTGTTGCCTGCCGCCGCCAGTTTGACCCTCGAAACGAACTCATCACCTAATGACATTGATGCCTCTGTACTTAAACAATGATAACAAACAGCCGTTCGGTAGCAGCCGTCTAGATACAGTTCCTGCAATAACTTGCGATTAGCTTCGTCGGCCTTAATAAACCATATTTCGGCTTCAACCTTAGTGGGACGCTTTTCGAGAGCAGCAAACATGAGTGACTGAGCACGTTTTCTAAAGCTTTCGTCGCGGGCTTCATCTTCATTGCTTACACGACGCAGCATCGCCATCGCAAAAATGAATAACAACTGACCCGTGAAATGTTCAAGCACGAAACCCCATAGACCTTCACGGTACCATGAATTGATATTTAACGCGTCGTGGAGCAGTGTGTCAAATTCTTGCAGTTGTCTATGGAAGTCTTCGGTTCGAAGATGTTTATCAGTCACGGAGTTATTGTTGGCGGACGGTGATGACTTCTGGTCGTCATAGTGACTTCCCGATAACAATTGCGAGTCGGTCATAAGGCTTAGTGTAAGGCGCGAGGCGATCTGCAGATGCAACATAACCAGTGGTGCATCAAGGGGTAGTGCTTTCAGTTCCCGAATTGTCTGTAAAAAATCAGTGATTTCATTGTTAGCATTGCGTATGTAGGCGTCGTATCTTAAACAGAATGATTCACTTTATATACTTCAAATACTACATGCATTCATAAGTAAATAAGTAATGTTGCATAATGGTAATTCACAATGGTGTTGAAAGCTGACTATCAACACTATAAGGCAGAACATACGGAGAAAGCCGATAGGCATTCCTTGTACCACCGTGGGCTTGTGCGCATCTCCTGCGTGCCCTCCACTCGCAAAATGACCTGAACACAATCCTCGTAGCGACGGGTTTCTGAGTAAAAGCCGACCAGCTTCGCCTGTGATTCAGCATCTTGAGGATATAAGGTGGCCTGCTCCTTAAGCACATCCTCCATGTCCTGTCAGGCACAAGTTGCAAATAGTTGTAAAAATTTCAGTTTATAGAAAAAAGACAGGAAAATAGTTTGGATGAGTTGTATTTTGTCTCTATGGAAGGCCACAATAACTGAATATTATTTAATTGCGCTTGATTTCGTTTGATTCCACACGCAATATCTAGGACATTAAAAGCACAGTTTGGTATTTAAAGTGAGCATTGCCTACTAGTAGTGTGCGTTATGGCGCCTACCTACCTGTGAATTTGGGTTCTCCTGACGTAGGATAGCTTCTTTGAGGGGTAGCATATCAGAGGCTGGCAGGTTTACCTTTTCAGCGCGCTTGAGCCAATCGCGGCGAATTTGTACATCAAGTGAAATTTTCGCCGCCGAAGCACAGATGGCTGCAAGAATCTCAGGACTGGCCTGAGCCCCGTATGCACTGGCGAAGTCAAAGCGGAGCGACACAAAAATACGTACCAATTTAACGCTCAGTCACAGCTTGGCACGTCTGAAAAATTGTGAAATGCTATCTGGATCGCTTTTTATTATAAGTACCAGACAAAACATCTTGTAAAACTGGAAAATAAGGAAGGCCGAAGATAGCCAATAGTTTATTGTACTGTAAAAACCAACTTAAATTTAGTAGTTTTTTAGACTTCCGTTGAATTGTCAGTTATGATGCACAGGACACCCCACAAGCTTACGAATATATCCTCGATCAACTCCTGGTGAGATACTAACGTTTTGTGTTCCTCATAAGCGTTGTAGTATTTATTTTGTTTGAGGTACAGATCTCCCAGCACCTTGTGTGCTTCGTGACTTTCTGGCTTCGTCTGAAGATAGAGAAGGAGGTACCTCTCTGCTTCTCCAAGCTCCTGGATCGCAATGTACTGTTGTGCAACACGTAGGTATCGTAACACTTTCTGGAAGTCGAACAATATAATCAAAGACGTTAACAGATGCGATGGGTAATTGAATTGATTACAATCGTTATTGATGAACAATAACGTGTAAAACATGGAGTGTAAACAGCCAGTGCGAGAAAGATGTTGCCTGCATTAGATCAGATATTAGGTTCTTTTTTATAATTACTCCAAATTTGTACTCAATCTATCTTATATATAGAATTCCACTAATTCACATTATTCTACTTATTCAATAGCTGTCAACTCATACAACAATAAGCGTGAAGTTAATAAACTTCGCGCGAGACAGTACAACGGTACGGTATTATTGGCGATCTTTGATCACTCAGGTGATGCTGACAGACTGATTGGGGACCAAAGCCCAAATATGCTTATGCTACCTTTTTACCATTGCATTATGTAAATGAGTCTTCCGTCAAGTCATTCCACAACGGTCCTTGTCCAAAGGAAAATAGATATACTATATAATATGCATATGGGAATAAGCTAGAAAGTCGATAGTTTTCATACAAAAGGCTTTGTTGGCTTCGCCAATTACAGTAGCAAATCTTAACCGGCTCATGCGATCATCGTTTGCCATACCAGTCATAGCAGGCTATTGTTGTAACAAAAAAATCTCAAATGATTTGGACAGTATAATAGTTCTACGCACGCTGGATCTTTTATAGATGATGCTAGTTAAAATCATAAAAAACGACCATAAAGTTCGTTCGGCCATAACTCAAACTTGTTGAATGTGGAGTATCGCCATTAACGTCCTTTAATTTGACAGCAAGCGAGCAACATAAAGAGCAAATTATTGAACTAATGTCACAGCAAGATGAGCTTATCAAGTAATATCATACTCATGTTATTTAAAGAAATTAGATGACGCCTTTGCATCTTGCAAAGTCACCGTCCAATATCGATAAATTTCGCCAAAGCGACTGTACCTATACTATAATACACGACTGACAGACAACTCTGAACCCAATTCCGAATTTCACTTTTTTGACTTGTTATATTCATATTTAGGCAAAATATTCATGTTTATTTAGTATTTTTGCATACATTTTTAAAGTAAACTATCCATTTTTAATTATCATTATCAGTAATCATTTCATCCAATAAAACACCATAAATTATTTGATTTTAGGCCAGCTGCCATATTAAGAACCACATTTGCCTAAAAAAAAAAGTACCAAAACTTCTAATGCCGAATAGAATAACTCTTATTTAAATATTATGATTTTGTGAATTAAATTTTTAAGGATTACAGAACATGTATACATAATCAAGGCCAATAAGTCACCAGCAAAATGGAATACAGGAATGTAGCTTCGAGCTTTTATTACTCGCAGTTGTCAATCGCAACAAATGAACGACCCAAGCAGCCGAAATTAACATGCATTCGCCATCCACTCACCACTATCTCAGTGTGCTTTAATACCCATTTTGTGCAATGAAAAAACTTCCACACACGGCTAACATATACTCGTTAGTTAACGAGTATATTAACGTATATAACGAGTATATTGAGCAAGGTAACTTAAACGCGTATTTAAAAATATCATTATTTATCGTATTGTAAATCATATAAAATGGGGTGCTTCAGTTCACCGTCAATTCCTATTTTTCAATCAATTTTCTTTTTAATCGATAAATATGTATGATCCTAGGCGGCAACAAACATGTGTAAGTTGTGGTTGGTGCCCGGCACATGTTTCTAGCTAGCTTTTTTGCATTAAACATTTACCCAATTGTTTTGTTCAGCGGAAGTGATTTTATCCTTACTGTCGTATGTTTCTAGAGACATCCTCGCATATACGAAAATAAGTCTCTACGATTCTACCATCTATACCTACGGCTTATTGCATGATTCAAGTATACCTTCAGCTGTAAATGGTGCATTAAACTAACAACATTTATGAAAATACAGAGAGCCGGCGTTCTATAATGGATGAGAATAACCCTTTTCTTTGTTCGATCAGCGCATGACAGCGAGCGCTTACCACTACATAGCTATCCTTACCAGACGCGGCCCCGGCAAGCTTACAGATACCGGCTTTTTCCCTTACGTTTTTCTAATGGCAGGGGGCCGTCAGCATTTTAAAACGGGTATCGCGACCGCACCATCGACTGTCCGCCATCGATCAGTCAAATTAAACAATATCTACACTTTGCCGTGCGTTATTTTATGCCTTTCAACGTTCTGCTGTGTAATTAATCGGCATCACCGACACTAAAAAGCTACTTACCTCATTTTCGCTGAGGTTGGACAATGCCCTCTTCACCTGGGCGTCCATCTCGGATCGCCGCCGAGTCATGCTGCGGGTTCGATGTCCCACTGCTACCGATGAAGCACCACTACTGTCGAACAATTTTGCAGCGCGTTAATTTCTTGTTGAGTTAGCGGCAAAACGATACGAGAACAAAAGAAACACGGAATCACAGTGCCCCACTATCCCTCTCGTTGAATAGCGACGGTGATTTAGTGCTGCGGCTAGCGCCGCATTCAGCAGTGAGGTCCAATAGAGAACAGAGCTGGGTCGATTTACATCTACATAGTACATACGCCTAACAGTGACTTCTTTCGCCAACGGATTGGCGCAAATCACCAACACATGCCGAATGGCGCCAGATCGCGGCTCTTTGCCGTAGCGCGCCAACATTTGAATATGTGTTTTGATCCTGGTAACATCATAAACATGATAAAAATAACATAAACATTGAATCAACGTTGAGGAGTATATCGGCTATTTAGTGCAATGGCGCGAAAACGGATGATATGCTTTATTAGGGATCCTGCCATGAACTGAGAAGGCTTTTACCACTATTATGTGTTACATTGCCGTTGTAGTATAAATTTTGCGGGAATATGTAGTCGGCTTTAGTGGATCCTATCAGTAGTACGTTATTATTACTATTTGCGTGAAATAGCGCCTAACGGCTTAACTACTAAACGCGAAACACAAAGCCTTTTTATGATATTCTAACTGTTATTGAGAAGAAAAATAATTATTGCGGGAACGTCGTTTGTTCCTGTGATTCAAGGGCGTTACGTAAGTTAATTCTTTTGTATGAATTCTTTTGTATGTAATTTTTATGCTCAAGTTTTAGGCATTCGGTATAAAACACATTTGCGAACCGACAACACTCAGCTTATTATATACGCGTGGCTAATGCTATCGAGAGAGACATCGCAATATGCACGTACTTAATACCTCGCTTTGTATTAGTTGTATGACTTCGTATTTAGTTTTAGATAATAACGGAGTCAATTTATTTGATTTTCAGTTTTAGACCTAGTCTCGTATGCGAACAGTCGCTAAATGCGCCTGGCCCCCATTAATGCCAATATTTCGTTTTTTAAGCACCTAGTTAATACAAGGATTAAACAATAATGACACGTCAAATATACACTTGGCTGGTCTGGGGCTGTGATCTGTCATTGGCCACATGCACTTATGAATTAGGGCAGCCTCAATTCTAATTATTACAATTAAAAAATCATATCGTGAACATGACTGTTACATTTTAGGCGACAGATTTCATATGATATATTTCTGTAAAACGATGTATTTTTTTTTTATAGATTCGTTTTGTTGTCTTATTAACTCTCATTCTATTCCTATTCTAAACTCTTCCGGATTCTAACAAAAACCAGAATCGAATATAAAAATTTCTTGGATTCGAAACAAACAAATTCAAAAAAACAACAGTTTAATGCTTAGGATATTGTCTACAGATGGAGTAACAGATACTTTTTCTATTTCAATTAGTTCACAAAAATTTACAAAAAACTTGACTCTATTCCTAAAGCCAGTTCTTTTCCCTGTAATATTGCAGCGCGTAACGTGTGACTATTGACTCTCCATGCTTCCATGACGCCCGGTATCCAGATGGCTGGCTCCCAGCACGAAACGAAGTCTGTATATGCCCTCTGGATTCGAGTCTAGACCACAACGTGTTCCTAATATTAGCAGGCCAATACGTTACCCACTATGGTATCACGGAAGCCACACTGTTGACCGCAAAAACACGTGCTATTTTCGGTTCGAGTCCGGACGTAGACGCACTTCGTTTCCTGGTCGGAACCAGTCATCTTAAGTAATGTCTAATGGTTTGGATGTAGGATGTAGAACACAGCAAAGAAAATTAGCTGTCAATTGGTGCAGCAAATATTTGTTTATAATCATAAGGCAATTTTAGTTATAAGCTGAGTTGCTTTGCCAACTACATGTCTTAAACGGGAGTAAAAAAAGGACATATTTTCAAAATAGAAAATTTTTCATGTATTTCTTGATGATATCTTCCGCTATCTAGCTAAAAGGACAACGTCGGATTCGATTTAAATAATGAAACATTTTTTATTTGTTTTTTCATCGAGTCGTCACTCAAGTGTCACTCAAGCTGCACCGCAATGCATACTCAGCCCGTTTAGCACAAGCAAACATGAATATTTGAAAGGTCGATTATCTCCACTCTATCCGGTGTATTCAGCCGCATAGCGATCCCCTGCCGATGTCGTTGCTCACCCTTGTCGGTTTTTTAGACCAATTTTGTCCCCCACCCTTTTCCTCGCGCTCTCTCTTTTTCTTGAATATGCATTTTTAAAAAGCGGTATTATAATCGTTAGCTTCTTATGCTTATCATTCAGTGTTGATTATGATCTGTTGAAACATCTATTCTTCTTACGGGTTCTATTGTCTCCGTTCTCGTCTCTTCATTTCTGTCATCATGATCATCGCCATCGTCACCGTTTGGTTTCACTTGCGTGTTTCTCATTGAACTGTTGCTGTTGTTGTTGATGCTGCTCTTGCTGTTACTGTTTTTCTATTTCTCTAGATCTTTATATGGCATCTTTCTACCATTGGGCAATTGCATATATATTATACTTCGAATTGATTAGTTACGTGTTTGTCTGTTCAAGTGTGTGTATCGTATCAATGTTTGCTATTCGCTACTTATTAGCGCTTTCTTTTTACAGGAAAAAAATAACGGCGAAATGGCCGGACCCGGTTGACGCAAGAGACTCCACCGATTGATCCCCTCATCACGTACACTATTTACGGCCTTGTTAAGCCTTCTCACCCCCCATACGCAGCTCATTCGTCATAATATTCGGCCTCGCACGTTTGATTTGAAATGCAGTATCAATTATTGTTATTTTTTTTATTCTTACTTTCATTTTACTGAGAATTGTTATTTTGTTGGCGTAAAGGTTATCCTTTCATTTCATTATTAGCGTCGTACTCTGACATTAGTCATTCAACTAAATAAAGGTTGGAGGATTCGTGCTGTCGTAATCATGATTCGCTGCTGGGTGCTTCACTCAACCCCTTGTCGCGTAGCGTTTATGCCTAGTACGTGTAGCAGCTGTTTGTCCTAATGTCGCTTTGCCGTCATCACCATATTGAGATTGGGCGGTCTCCGCCAGCTTCAGCCATAGCTTGCGGGTAGGCGCTCTCCTTGCGTCGTCTTGCCAGCAGCCAGCGCAAAACAAGTGCAAGACTTTTAGGTTAAGATCCAGGAGTCTAAGTAAGTACTATTTGTACAGGTTTGTGACGTCCTTCCATGTGACCTATCGCATGCGACTTACCTGCATTAAGCCACCTATAAACAGTGCGACCGGGCAGCAGATTCCATAGCATAGTGAATAGGTAGATTTACAGCGTCGAGAAAAGCGTATAGGTCAAATCAATTACATCTTTTACAAAAATACGGAAAAAGAACAATGGGTATTTATTTTAAAAAGGAACGGACGCTGCCAAAAATTCTCGCTCCGTTATTGATGAGTCGATAACCAAACGACAACCTCTATCAGATGACAATGTCGATGCAATCTGTGGCGATGCTTGACCACAGTTTGATAGATACTGTCGCGTACGCATAGATTGCCAAATATTTCTTCTTCGCGGTGCCTGTCGGAACATATTTAAGCAACAACATTATTCGGGAAATTACATAGTACGAGAAAAATATACTTGGGCGACTAACTCTACGATGATTACGGCGGCGATCAGCGAATTTGAATAGTATTTGACCGTCTTGTCGATCTACCTGTGTTCATTTTTTCCGTTTACAGGCTCATACAACGTATTTGGCAACTGTAGCTTCATTAGTCTTATCGTTTCCTTTTCAGGTCTTTTTTCATGTATACTCTTCGTTCTCGTTATGATTTGCTTTGAGTTTTTTTTACTTGATCTGGCGAAAGTATCTGACTCGCACGACCTGACGAGTTGTACTTGATGCGGCGTCCGCAAGGGGTCGTCCTTGCCCAAAATGGATAAAGATATTGCACATTAGAATAATGTCGCACTGCGCTCCAGCGCAAGAACCGAGGCCTCTTATAACGATAGTGTACGGCGGTGTGTCATGTTTTAGTGCAATTCCAGGACACTGCATTGGTTCCAGCTCAAAGGTCCTTGTCAAGTGATGGAGACAGTGGCAGTAGACATGATCAATTATATCTATCTATGTTATATATTATTGTATGTATGAGAAATTGCGGCGGGCGGATTTAGTTAGTTAATAACACAACACGTTAAGAGAGACTCTCTTTGTAGGCGCAGAGACATTATGGACAAAATGGACGTGGACTGCGGCGTTTAGCGGGCCTGTACACTTCTCTCTGGAGCTGGAGACAGAAGCTGGCTTAGTTTTTGATTATTTTCATGCGTTCTCTAGTTGTTTTCCTGTCCCAGATATATTATATACGCTGAGATTCGTCTCATAGCTCTGGACGGCGAGCACAGACCGCGTGGGCAAGCTGCACAATATTCGTATAATAATTATATTGTCACCCATATATATATATATATATAGTCTACGTATTTTTGCTATATATGCTTAATGTATATACTCAAATAATAACCCGTAATCCTATTTTACTCAACGGTAGTTCTGTACGTGTTATCGTCTGTGATCATTTACAAATACAGTTTTGTTTGAAGTACCGATCGAATCGTACCAGCAATATGGTCGCCAGCCATGCTTCACAATAACGTTACGCGATGTCCTACTATCGTCATGGCCATTGTCAGTATTGAGTGCTTTTAGATAGTGGACTGGATTCATCTAATTTGGCCATTCGTTGAAGTTCTACATAGAAAAAACTAAGGCTTCCGTAAAGTGTCCTATATTGTTATACAATAGTGCGTAGCTAGGTATGCCTTTTCTCGGTATAATAATAGCATTAATAATGTGTTTTTCGATGATATTACAAATAATGCTATAACGTTGTAAATGACTGTAACTGGTAGTTTTTTTGCCTAGTGGCTCTGGCTCAGTCGTGAGGATTCAGTTCAAGTTTAACTCGCTGTAAGGGCCCCTCTCTTTCGTAGGCCGGCGACCCAACGTTACTGGCCGTTCGCTACTACTTTACTAGTTGTGAATATCCAATAAGTTCATCCAAATACGTAGCTCTACGATTACTATTCCTATCTTCCGAAGCAGTCGTAATATGGACGCAGTGTAAGGAAGATCAGCGGTCCCGGACGGGTAGTAAGTAACAATACAAGCGGCATTCATTACTACTACGACTTGCCTTCAGGAAAAGTGGACGAATTGCTGATGTCGTCAGCTGTTGGCTACAAAGGCATAACCTAATTATCCGGTTAGCTGGCGAGTGCTTATTTACTCGAATCGCAACCGTACGAAACCAGCCTCTTGTAGGGCACGCTTTCTTTTTTTGCACGGAGGCGGTACGTGCTCCAGGCTCGTGATCCTGCTGGGGTGCGTTGTAGAAGGATTGCCATATATATCGCGGCACGATCGGCGCTAGGGACATTAGAGTTGCCATAGACCGTACGTACTGGTCGACAAAAAAGTACAGTCGTATGTATAGACATGGTATTATTAGTATTCGTAAGATCGGTATCGTTCAATGATTCATTAGTAGGTGATCGAACGGTTGAAAATGTTCTATGCCTCGCAAACATGAGCTGCTTGCGGTAAAGTTATTATTATGTGTATATACTGATAGAGACTCTAGTACCTTGTCCTATTTTATATCGAATAATCCGCGCCCACCTATATTACATTGTTTGTATTATATACGTACGTAATATTATCACTAAATGCAGAATCGAAGATGCAACTTGGGCTTCGAAGTTAAAAGAATCCGGGTTAGGTATCTGAAATAATATGTCTTAGGTTCGATGCGTTAATTAGCGATCATTGAGAAATGAAGGCAAATCAGTTTGCATGTATTAATGCATAATAGAATTGGTTAGGGACAGTTGCTACAAGCTCTGGGCTCCTGCTTGCCCTTCGAGCGTCATCTCTTCCTTTTTATGTCAGCGTGTGTCACGTCAATGCTCACTGAGATCTATAAATTGTCTATAAAGTTCTATGCAGTTGATTTCTTGAGTGGCGGGTGCTCAATGTGAACTTGGTTTGTATATGGATGCGTATTTTTTAGCCGAGCTTTTTCCGTCGAGTCATCGACGTTGATTTGCACCTATCGGAGGTAATTTGCATCAATTGATGAATAAATCAACTTGCGTTGACGGGAATCGGTTCATGATGGGGTTCGTAAAGTTTGCGAAAAGATGGTTACGGCAGAAGTTAATTGCTTACAGGCAAAGACATTAATTTGTGCCCGTGATGTCGGGGGCGAAGGTTAGAATTCACGGGACTCCCGATAGCTTTTGTTGGCTGCCATCATCTGCTTAAAAGGAAGCAAATCCCTCTGAGGATTAAATTCTGTCACGATAAAGCGAGTTTATATATATATATATATATATATATATATATATATATATATATATTCGTCTGTGTATATATGTGATACCTCCTGTTTGTTATAATTGGAACACGTGGGTTGGTTGACTTTTTCGAGTGCTATGCCGTTGCCATGCATGTGGATAGTTGTCTCATTGTAGCAACTCCTATGGATAGAAAATACGTTGCACATTCTATCCCTCATGTGTTGGCAAGTACTTCGTCAAATTCTGTTGCTGCTCTATGAGGTGTCCGAGGAAATTCGTTGGAACTTCATGAGCACGTCGTTCGATAGATGGAGTGGATTATCGCCAAGTGCCGTAGATGTTGCTGCGTTTGTCGCTAATGTAGTTGATATTGTCGTCGCCGTTGTGGCCGATGTAGCCGTCATCGGCGTTTCAGGTTCACCATTAGATGGCGGTATAACATCGGGAAGCCCTGTCGAACCTACGTTAATATTTAGCTGGAATGTTGGCCGGCCTGCAACGATGTGCCAAAAAGAGATTCTTTATAAGATATATTAGTAATATAATTATGTATATATCAGCTGAGTAATTTTTCAGGCAGACTTGCCATATGATATACTAGTAACTGATATTTAACGCAATTGGGGATGCGGTGTTCCATATGAGGCTACCCTCGACCGATAGCCGGCTAAAGCTTCTATTAGAAAAGGAACTGAGAATAGAAAGAGGATAAATTGACAAACTCTTTTAGGGTCGCAATTGTTAATTGGTTAACTGCAGTTGTGATGTCATTTACTCAAGCGACCAAAATTTCGCCCTTATCCCGCAAGTCTAGCCTCTTAATTAAACCCTACTGCAGGTTTTTATGTATATCCTCCAGAGCAATTGTTCGAATCAAAAGGACGTCAGTACGTTCTAAAGACAGACATCTCAACTGAGCAGTAAATTCTGTGCTTTTATGTTGCCTAACATCGCCTAGATGCCCATGCAGCGTGTCATCGAAGACAAATTGCTGTTTTCTCATTGTCATTGTAACTACTTTCTTCAACAATGAAACAGTCCAGGCCCTACCACGAAAGGCAAAGGAACTCGTTTTTTAGCCAAGAGTACGCACTAGACCCTATTTAATATTTTTTACTACTGATTCTTCTTAAGAAAAGACTAGGTAGTGTCAATTTTTAGTACGCGCTCATTTAGTCGTAAACTAACATGAATAATGCCTTGCAAATAACGGTATACGTACGTTACGTTTAAAATGCGTAACGTCAATGCGTCAATCACCCTAACGCTTGAACCAATCCAATATATACTGGCTTTTTCATTCGTATTCACTGTTGCGGTGAACGTATGCTATTAAACATATCGGAAGGGTGCACAGAACTATATAAATCACTGTTTGGTAGTCACGGAAATACCCCTATTTTCGTCTCAATCGATCAGACTATTGCTCCTCATTCTTGTTTCTTCCTGCTAAACTGTGGCGTAACCTTTTTGCTACGTTTTGGGGGCCATTAGTAATTGAGTCCTTGGAGTAGAAAGCGTACCGGAAGCTGTTAGGCAAGCGCACCCCATTCCAGCTCATATCGACCCAGATCAGCTCTAAATCCGCTGTTCTCTATTCTCGGCTTGTTCTGGCCCTTCTCGACCGTGTGTTACTGCTCACGGGTCTAATTTTTGTTTAGGTTTGAGTCATGATAGCTGCATCGATTAAGGCCAGCCACCACGGGCTATTTTCGCTTTTCGCTCAACGTAGGCGCATAGTCATGAATTTAGATAGGGTGCTCATACAGGTCAGGGCTGTACCGTTTCACGTAATCCAAATTCGAACAGGGGGTCAAATGTCGTCACACAGTTATGTCTTGCCACCGCCCTGTTCTCGAGAACGTACATCCAAACTGAGGATGTTCTTGAAGACAAGATGCATGTAGAACTTCATTGTGGTTTTGCCTTTATAGCTGTTGTTATTTCTGCTAGGAGCGAAAGAATGTACCTATTGAAAGTAATAGGTTACTGTTGTAAAATGTCCAATGCCATAGTGTATTTGTCGATGTCTAAGCGTAGTCGTCAGGTTGATTTTGTACTTCGAAACGCAACAATAAAGGAAGGGTCAGCTATAAAGATACGAATATACGAGAATTTCAATTCAGTAACTAAAGGGATGGCGTCAGTTTTAGATGTATCTGTACCTTGGTGTGTACTACCGGTACGGTAATGCTCTGTTTATGTTAATTTGTCAAATCGATTTTAATAAAAGACGGCGCCATATGGCAGAAAATATAATTATCTGTATGCAATCTTAATGCTTGCGTAACGTTCGTATTTAAAGTAGAAGAATTTATTTATTAAAGCGTCGGAAGTTCAATTTCGGTTCGTTATTAAAACCAGTTGTTCTCTATATAAACGCATTAGGCTAACTTGAGTTTAACGCTGAACGCTTAGCTATGGTCATAGTTCTTCAGGAGCACCATAAAGTTTATATGAGATATACGAGGTAAAGTAAAGCATTTATTTTTTTAGCCAAATAATAGACATTGGATGGAGCTCTGTTTTGTTTGTTGCTCCCGTGATTTTTTTTTGTCCATCATTTCGCATCAAGTCCAATGCAAACATGTATAAATAGTTGCGGCAACTTCGGATTAGTTCAGTGACTATCGTCTCAGAAGCCACGTTCAATTTATTCTATTTTAGTAAAATTTTAACTAGAAAGGTAAAGTAAAGGCGCCCAAAGTAGGGAGAGGTAACTAGTTATATGTTTCTACTACTGCTGTTACGATGTTATGACTATGAGGCTGATATGGCAAGTTACATTAATTACCATGGTGATACTGGATAGCACTGAGAGGTGTTTGCCAGTTTGAACAGCTCACTTTAGCCTTTTCTGTTTATGTAGTTGCCTATTAACTTATTTAGCGAAAGAAAAGCCGCTACTGCTATCATATGAAGAAAGATACGCACCTTTTGTTTAATTTTAAGGAAAAGGCATATAAACAAAAGCGGACGCCCCAGAAGAACCATTATAACCGTAGATTCGAGCAGCAGACAAAGTATTCTAATCTAATCAGTTTAATGTACAATGATACAATATACGTCAAAGGAGAGAAGATGTACTGAAATCATCCATTGAAGCAAGCCGTTTCCTGCGAGATCTAGCCTTACCGTTTATCGAGGGAACAATAGGCGAACTGCTTAGAAGAGTCATTCTGCAACCTTGAGTGGACCTCAAAAGGGTATCATCCTCAATAATTATGTATCTACATGAACAGGAAATTTGCTGCAAAGGTCTTACACGTTGCTGTTCCAGTTTCGGGTTCTCCAAATGTACGTTACGCATTTAATACTCTTTTGGTGCATGCAGTACTATCGATTCCATGACTTTTTATTAGAAAAACTGTGAAAAAATAACCATTTATTGTCGCAAAAAATGCTATCTGCCTGCGCCGTGAGTTTTAACTCGACTTTTAACTTGCCTATAGCGTTCATGCTTGCCCGTTGCGACAGCTTTCTATAGACCTTTCTTCCGCCATTTACTAAAATCGGGCCCACTACAGAACCGGAAAAGCAAAGGCGAATACTTTCCATTCAGTTGAGCCCGAATCTGCGAGCTCGTCAGAGATGTTGTATATTATTGCCAAGATGCAGCCATCTTTCGGTCTCCTGACGAGTACGAACTATAGTCAGTTTGTCCGTACAAAAAGGCGGGTGCACAAGAAGAAAACCGAGAACAAAGACAACAACGACTAACCAGAAGCGTTTCAGCCAAAGTTATTCTTGCCTGTGCCCCCTACCCTGATTCGAGCCCCCCGCCGTCACTCAAGGAGTCAGCCATTCACGCAAGCTGGCTAGCTGTTCTAGCTATACGCACGCAACTGTGTACAATATTTAAACCGTAGACATAAAAAATGGGGACCTGAAATCTACGGCTTTTCCCTCCACCTTCTGCTGCGGCTTTTAGTGTCCATGGTGGACACGGACAATCGCATATATCGCCCTTGCCCCAATATCCATTTTTCAACTACAGCCGGAGCACAACAGCAACGGCGATAACAAAGAACAGCCGTCTGGGTTTGACGAGAATGGCAGTGGCTGCATCTAGTCCCAAATCCATCGTCAAAGATTATTCGATTTGGTAGATGAGATTGTTAGAGTATAGATTTCTGTCACGCTTCTCAACCGCTTCGTTAACGTTCTTGTTGTTGCACTTGCACCCGCATTCGACTTATTCTCGGAATCAAGCTGCTATCCAAGCGTGTAGAAATGAAAGAACTAAAGCGTGTTAATATAGCCAGGACGCTGTGAAGGGCTCATCGGCAACTTCGATCAACTTACGTAAGTCGAACGGGAGGTGAGTGGTATCAACTCCGGAGGTGAGTGGAAATTGTGGAACAATTTCATGGCATAGTTGTAAGCACCTTTGGGCAACGTTGAAATACTCTAATAAAATTTGTAACGGACGAAGGAAATTACTGCAGTCGTCGTTTCTCTTGTTTTGATTGTTGCTGTTATTATTACTTCTACTCAGAAGTTTCTATCATAGTAGGCCTTGCTTTTACTAAGCACTACACTATTAAATTAAAAAAATCCTTTAAGGTTCTTGAGTTTTGAAGTCATTTGAACTTGCTAGAGCTGTCGGATATAATTACAGTTATATATATATATATATATATATATATATATATGTATGTACAAAATTTCTACGAAATGACTTGCCGTGTTTGTCAGATTTACAGATACTGGACTCGCCTTCGAAATGGTACTGCAGCTTTTCCTTTGAAGATAAAACGTAACTGCACTCTAATAGTGCTTCAGTTTCTTTTAGCTTTAGACTTGTGCGAAGAAGAATGAGCTAACCTAAATCAGAACAAACTAATATACGACGTACCAGAGAGAAACTTGCTGGCGTTCCGTTGCGGCGTGTGTTTGTGTTGCGGTAGCTCGAGTTCCATCTGGTCATGATAATCGTCATCAGCATAGCCTTGGGCGTCTGGTTCAGCCTGTGGTGTGATAGTACCATCCGAACGTGCGTCGAGAATATTGTCAAGTTCATTGACGAGTGAGGTTGGCTCGCTAAACATGTCAAGCGTGTCCGATTCAAGACCGCCACAGTGGCTTCCGTTCTCGTTCATGTCGTCATGACAACCAGCGCCACCAGTGGCGGTGTTGTTGACGCTGCGCGCGTGACGACCCAGACTGTTGCCATTGCAGTCATCCTCGTCATCGTGAGGAAGCGTCTGAAGTGGGTGTGAAATATTGGACAATGTGCTGAGGTCACCGTTCGACGCAGTGATGTACTCGGACATCGGCATCAGCTCGTTGGCCAGTGTAGATGCTTCACTCTGTCCCTCAACCACCACCTATATTCGATATGAGCATGACGTATAGAAAGGAGCGATTGAAGAGAGAAAGAGCCCGCGCCGACGAAGACATGAATTAGAGGGAAAAAGGTACCAGTGACAAATTAAGCACATTAACACAGAATATAGAAAAGAACAATGCGAACAGAAGGAACACCAAGAGTAAAAAAAAAAACAGATACACACAGAACAACGAAGAAAATAGTTAGCACATCTGGGCGTACTGTTACTAGAATGATAAAGTGTTGTGAGGGTAAGCTGGCTTGTGCAATCCCAGCTGATACTAGGAAGTATTGAATAGTAACGTCAATTTTAGCATTTCAATATATTCCGTCAACAGGTATATAGGCTTGCGGGTCCAGAGACTATGAATGGCTACTTCCACGTTTGTCCGGAAGAATATCTTAAGGTATTAGTTTGTGCAGAACAGCGTGACATTGATAGGTCGTGTGTCGCTATGAGCAGGTGGCATAACACGGTCACGTTGACGAATCGGCGACTGAAATGATTCAGTGCAATTCGACCGAAGTACCAGAAGCACTGGAATTGTCCTGTATAATAGCAACCATTGTCCAAGTCGGTGGTGATTAATAGAAGAAAGCAAAGACACACCTAATAAGTGAAGCATACCTTTGGTAGGGATGTGATACCATCATAACAAAGTAGGTCAAACAGAATCGTGTCAGGTAAGAGTAGCTTCTCCAATATGAAAAAAATATGTATTACGTTGAAGTCTATCAGTTTCGTTTTTTTTATTCGGAACTGGTCGGAATTCAGGCGTGAAATAAACGTGCCTATTCTACAATTAATTACATTGGGACTCGCTAATGTTAAGTAGGTCCTTCGAGAACGTCAGTTCGTTGGGTAAACATTGAGAAACTATTTTTTGCTACTTATAAGGCAGTATGCATATCAGTAGCATAAGTTCCTTGTTGACTTCCCAGGTTTCCACCGACAAGAGCCACCGTCATCGTGCTCCTTTAAAAAAAAATAGCTAATCTATCACTTATATTAGTAAGCAGTACGGTTCCACCCATATTCGTCCATATGGAACCAGACACTGGCAGCAGACTGAACCCGCCATAACTGTATATCCGCTAAAGTGCCAGCGACACCCAGCAAGGGTCCTTCCTCTCCTGCCTGAGGAAACGCGACTGCTTACATTTGTGTGTGTGTTTTTGTGTATGTGCAAGAGTGAAACATAGCATCAAGCAGCCAGCGAGTCAGTCGGTGATTTACTTCGGTATATAGTTGGGAGGCTGGAACGTGCACGTGGATTCCCAGAGCCCAAAGCTGTCGATACAAAGAGGCTTTTGATCGAAAAAAAAAAATGCTCATGGAATGCAAAGACTGCTTAAGATCGCGACGATCTACGTGACGACCGCATCAGAAAGATTTGTGTGATAGCAAGCGCAGAGTGGCGTAAGCGATCCTTAGATTCATTTTACGCACACCTATAGACAGTCATTCTCCTAAAGCGTCTTTCGGATCAAGGGTAAAGTCGCAACATTTCCTCCTTTACCATCTGTCTCTGTTTTAGTTACTCTTTATCCCGCCAGTTAACACTGAAAAACTGCCTTATCTTGCTAGGAATACAATTAGGGCCTGCTGTTTAAGGAAGCAATTCTTGTGAAGCTTATCTATACTAAAGCTTTATTATACAACAGAATATTATCCCGATTTCAAGCGTCGACTCGTTTTGCTTTTGATTGATATAATGAGGGAGGGCGCTGGTTAAAGGCTGTTGTTATATGAAAGACGCAACATAATCGTAAGAATTGCTATTCCTCCTAAATGCTGAAGTCACTCATGGCGGAGGGAGGCATTTTGGATGGGAGAAAAATTTAAAAAAATATTATATATGAATGCCCTTTCCTCGCAGACTGATCGTAGTGCTTTGTATACGTTATCAGCGATGGAAATCATTGAGCTTTGGGGAAAATTAACTGATAGAAATGAGCTAACAATACGACATAAACTTGCTCATAAAGGATGAAGCATTAGGTAGAAATGCCATTTCAAGTCCAAGAAACCAAGAGTGCCTCGAGAGCAGTTAAAGTTTCGTTAAAAGTTCTCTCAAGTATCCTCTGCACAAGGTACTATCTATATGTAGAGCAAATGTGTTACAATAGAGGTATTAGTTAGCTTAGTTTCAACGAGCTACTCGTTAAAGTGCATTTATCAAAAAGCTCGAAGAGACCCTAATGAGATTAGTGCAGGTTCAGCGATTAAATATGAGTGGTACAGCTTCATAGTAGATTGACTTCAGAGAACGGCAATCTATAACAGCAAATTAAATTGAACTCTATAGTCGTTTACAAGAGCGATATCCAGAGCTGACAGGTGGTCAAAGCAGACTATCGTTCTTCATACGACAACATCCGTAGAGGAGGATGTCGTCGTCGCGCGTTTCCAGATACTCTAGGTATGATCGCTGCTTGAGCTGTGAGTCAAAAAGTAACAGTGAAGTGCCAGAGTACGTAAAAGGTGATTAGTATATAAGGTGAGTTAGTTAGCTGAAGAAGTTCGTTAGCGGAAAAAGGACCTCAAGTTCCGTCCGTCAATTAGTCACCGATATGGTATAGATAAGGCAGCGTGTGACATGACAGTTTTAGTCTAGTGTTCAATGCCAAAACCATCCTTTCGATGTGAGTTTTCTTCTTACGAACTTGTTTGTTAGCGTGTCGTCGTAACCAGTTGCGGAAATGAAGTTATCGTGGAACCCTGATTCTCGTTTGGGTTGGCTGCCTGCACTTGCGGATGACCCGTGTCAGTTAACCTGGTATAATTATAATAGTAATTATTATAATAGGACGAGGCGGGTACATTTGGATTTCGTAGTTAAAATGTGACCAATGTAGATATGGGAATAATGAGGCATGGCCTAATCCTTCTCCTGTATGTATCAACTAACCCACGGCAAAGAATATTAGCTTGGCTTGGCAAAACAGTGCACAGCAGAACGGGCTCAGAAGAAGTATTAGGCAGGCTACAGTCCCAAAGTCCATAAGCCTTTATTGTCATAGTTGCTATGACGACCACTGAGATGGTTTACTGGAATTTATCATTGCAAAATCTTTAAATAATGCCGCTCATATATTAAAAGGGATTCGATCCATGGACTAGGAATTTTATCTGAGTAATAATAACAATCGAGTGAAACAAGTAGAACGGCAAACCAAGTTAAATAAGTTATTCTATTTGTTCTTGGTATTTGCAATGAAAATTCATCTGTACTGGCTACGAAGTCACAGACGATTATAACTGTCGTCCGATATTTTTATTCACGTTTAAATTATACGTCAACGCACCTTAATAATAGATGTCTTCAACACTGAGCGCTCTAACTTTTTTCATTTAACTGACTTTTGCGTACTGTTCTGTACTACGAAATCATTGTTTGCGCCAAAAAAACGATCCCTATAAAGCTAATAATATTAATGATAATCATCATTATCGTCCTCGTATCTGTATCTGTAGTTAATCATAGAATCGTTTTAAAAAGGGGCCTGGATGTATATAGATGTATCTGCTCATGCCTCGCTACTCACCTTGTTGGCGTTAAGTTCATCGGGCTGGGGTATCTTCCAGGTAGACGACTCCAGCTGTGAAAGATCGGCACTATCTAATTTCATGGCAGGTGGGCCACTAGTTAGTGGGCCGATGCCGCCCAAACTGCCGTAGGCTGCAGTGACGGTCGAGTGAGCTGCCATGCTAACACCCCCGGCCGCACTGCCCCAGAGGTAGTTAGGCGGCAGGCCGACCGATGACAGATGCTCCGTTAACTCATCATCGATGACCGTGATCTTGAACATTTCAGCCACCTAAATGGTGAATGGATGGGATACGACGCGAACAAAGAAATGAAAGCGTTTTTGAACCATGTAACTCGGAAAACTATACGAGAGCATGTAGTGGTTTCAAACAGCAGTTATGCGTCTATGCCTTCACAGTAATACTAATACGTGATGGAGCTTGCCCATGTTCTCTAGAGTCCGCATTAGACGAAAACGAATCTTACTTCGATATCGTATCCAACCGTCTTCTGCTCCGAATTTAACAACAATAAGCCTCCAATGCAGCGAATTCCCGTAGCGGATACGTCGTTATTGACGTTTTTTATTTAACGTAATGGTAGAGGCCTGTAGTAGCCTGTTATGACGCAAAATGATCGCAGGAACTACCTTTTTACATCTATTACCGATAACGAGTTGCATATGGATATTCAAAAGCATCACGGCATGATGATATAGTATTCCCCTCGAAATAAAAGCGTGCTTTTGGTAATTGTTCTAGTTAGGTCGGCTCGTCCGCTTTCATAGTAATGCGGTTCATGTTTGGATAATACATTTGGCAAGATACTAGAACCCCACGTATGCTTTTTTGCATGGTCTGTGTAAGAAAGGTTTTCCTTGACGCCAGTCGATAGATCCCGGTAAGCTAAGTAGGTATCCAACACACACCTCAGAATACCTTGATACTTTTGAGTGAAAATTGTAGAGACCTCTTACTTTTACTCTTTACTCTTTTATTGGAATAAAAATCATGCGTTTTTCGTGTTTTTTTTTTTGTGAAAATGTCAAAAAAATGTGAATTGGAAAGTTGAGGTGGAAACCGTAAAGTTGACTTTCTTTAATTTATTTACAAAGAAAACGCCAAAAAATATATAATAAAACATTAAACAATAACGTCAAGTTTGGTGATGTCTCTTAATTACCGAATTAATACGCTAACGGAAATATATCTAACATTTGTGTCTGATTCGATAGAACACATAGTTAAGAATGATACAATAGGTGATATCTTATGAATGAGTCAACACGTTAACGAAGACATGTAAGATCATCAAGAAAAAATGCTTACTGTATCTTACTACGTATCACAAAAACAGAAGAGATTAAAAAACAATCTTAAGTTCTGGTGAGACGCCCGGAAGCATAAATAAATATTTTTAATAAAGAAAGTTTAAAAAATATTTAAGATTTCAATCAGAATCAATAGGTTAGTGCACTTTAATGAAAAAGTTTATCTTGCAAAAACCAAATTCATACGCGTTTACAAATGGACCTTATTTACCTACATGCCGTAAACAAAGTTAATCAACAAGCGCTAAGGAAAACCCGCCATTACCCCGTTGTAGAAGGGCACGAATGAGCAGCATTTAAAAAGGAAGTCAAATCAGAAGCTGGCTGAATTCTCTGTCAGAACAAGCTGCCGAAAAAAATGCCAAAGGGTAATGGGTTAAGCTTGTTATTGTACATTCGATCTATGGCTTTCGTTAACCCAAGTAAACATATCGGGTTACTGAAAACAATTAACAGCTGTCCGTCTCTCTTTAGGTCAATTTCAAAATGGCTGTCTTGCTTTGAATCACCTCATCGGTGCAATATATGGTCAATGTCCCCCGAAGCATAAACTGCACAAAAGCTTACAATACCGCTAATGTTACGTTAATCTCAAACACGATATGTTACGTCATTTACGGAATGCCTTATGGTAGGGTCCCGATATTACTGGCGGAAGGAATAACTGTACTATTTTAGAATATGCCAGGAAAATGCTAATACAAATTTAGAATATTGAATAGGAAGAGCTGGGCTGGTCTGATCTAGACGGTGCTCACTCAATACGTCATTCAAAAATGTTAAGTTTGCTCATTCCTTTTTGGTGCAAGGAAGGTGAATAGGTGCAAGGAAACCTATTCAGGCATAAGAAGATTTCCATGAGGGAACAAGAGAAAAAGCGAAAGGATAGGCTTCTTAGGACTTCGTGCCATTAGTTACGGTACCTTAAATTATGCTGTCGCAAGCATCGGTGCAGCCCCGCCTTTTGCCTGTTTAGAGGCCTTCTTCAGCCCTTGCCTAGGTTGTGGAGCGCCCCATCAAGTTGCAGGGAAAAAAAATGAAAAGAATGGACGCTAAAGTTGGCACAAAGCTGCGGCACACAAATTATGGGGTGCAGGAAAAAAAGGGCAAAAAAACGGTGACCCAGGCAAATCACGTCAGAAAGTGGGCATGGGACCGCCTGGCCGGCGTCCACACGAGCGGTGGGTCTGTGTTGACATATCTATGTTGCAGTGAAACCAAACAGAAGGATATGGGTAGGAAACGTGGTCACAGAGGGAAGTTATGGGTAAACGAAGACAAATATGCGAAAATGCGCACGGCACATAGCAGCAGTAGAGTGCCTGGTCGGACAAAAAAAATGTAGACAGTGTTGAGATAAAGGCGCACGTAAGTACAACGAAGTACCCAGCAAGTACGCGAGCTGGCATGGACATGAAAAAAAATGAGCAAGGAGTGAAAATGGGGCGTGCCTAAACTCCCGAAGAGTTTGTCAGCGAGCCACAAATGAATGAGGAATTTAACCCTAGAAGCACGAAAAGGCATCAGTGCAGGACGATGCGGATGGATATAAGGTAAGAGAACCCAGCACAAGCGACCGGTGGCACAAAGTGTCACTACAGGAAACATCGCTTTCCAGATAAGACAGGCGTGACGATTGCTTCGCCAAACGCCTTGTTCCGTGCTGATTTCGTGCGCATGTATGGAAATGTGACAGTACTGTTATATTGTTTTAATTTATATATATATCGATTGGACAAATGGAGATGCGGCTTAGAAGTATCGAAGCTGCCAGCTTAGTGCGTGCTCCAAATGAGCAATCAGCCTAAAGTGACGTTGGCGCCGCGGGTCGCTGAGTCAACGACGTATACCAGCGATGTTGCAGCGGCTTCCCCTGGGGCTAAGACGGTGGATCTGAGGTATCGGGAAGGGCGAAGAGAAAGAGAGGAGAACGAAGAGGCCAACTATGAGCAAATTTACGGGTAGCGACTTTGGAGATTTCTAAATGATTCCAAGGCTTACCAGCAAAGGGCTGGTACTTAGAACAGGAGATACCCGTTAAATTATAGGTTATTTGAAAAGAGGCGGTGTAAAATTATCTAAATTTGCCGACACGGTCACACTATAATAATGATAGCAGACTCGCTTAGAACTTGTTAAACATTAAAACCTAAAATAGTCGCACTTAACTCACATATTAATGCTTCATTCATTTGATGTAGAGCGGCCAGCAGTTTTGCACAGTCTTTGGTATGGGCCGTAAAACGGAAGTAAGAACGCCCGCTTTAGAATTCAGTCCGATTTATAAGATTGTAAGAACACTAGGATATAAACAATACAATGAATTAATATTTTGTCTAGGTCCCCTGCACTAGCAAGGAGCAAAATCTAGATTTCGTCATGGCCGACTCCATCACGAGCCTTTAACGAATCACATGCTATTCCCGCCAGTAATCAGGATATCGTCACTTCTCGTCTCTCACTTAGGTCTCAGCTTAGCTTATAGCACTTAATATACGCAAAAACCTTGTCAATCATGAATTTGAGTGGAGCATTCCCGATGATATGCCAGCAATGTTAGATGGCAGAGTAAAATTTAGAGCTGAAGTAAATCATCTGTCCTGAGTGATGCGTGAGTGCGCGCATATGTGACTACGGTAACATATAGTATGAATTTCCTGCTTTTACCTATATCCGCCACATAGGTGTCCGGGTAGATATGATCCCGGCTGTACAGTCCGCCTCAAAATTATGTACCGGCATATAGTCTATTTGCCTCGGTATATTGCCTACCACCTTAAGCTAAACCGTATGGATTAGCTTAAATTAAAGTGGTTCCTTCTTCTAACAACTACAAACCAGTAACGAATAAGATGTTATTACGGTCAATGGTCAGTAGATTTATAGTTCCCAATTTTTTATTATAGCCTAAACAATAGTACATGAAAATACATCCTGATCTATGGCAGCCAGGTGATTCTGCCATAATAGTCGTGTGGTAGCACCTTCAGATCACACATCTCCGTGGCGGAATTTTCCCGCCATCATCTATGTGCATAGACCTTGTGCAGTTAATAAGGCATATATGTCCTAGCTTTTGTAGCCTGTCATAATGCAATGATGATCAATTCATCTACTGTCGTCGGCACCAGATGGCTAGATAGCGTAGTTCCAGTTCGTCATTGTATAGATCCGTCAGGTGATATATTAGGTAGTTCGTCTTTATGATCATTTTCAATGTATACTACGGAGTGGTCTGTGCTCCTAGACACGTATCAACATGACAGGATCCACAATCCCAGTACCTATTTGCTTCCATTGTGAATCCCCCATTTGCCTCGTTATGTAAAGCCGCACATACACATACAGTTTTTATAGTTGTTATTATATAGAGTGGAGGAAAAGCCAAACGCTTGAGAAATTCACCTGACGATTCATCTAACGATTCTAGAGATTTAAAAAATTAAAGGCTTTTAAAAAAGCCTTTAATAGATGGTTATGAGGGTATGCATGAAGTATGTATCTTTATCAGTACTTTGTGTGAAGCTATACATCTGTGGCAATATGTGGCGCGTATATTTTGCGCATTGTTTGCATCTAATCGGTGGAGAGTACTCGATATAGCTTCTCTTAGAACAGTGACTATGTTACTTCAGGATTACCCATGGAGGCCATTAGCACATACACATCACGCAACTGCCGGCTTGCTATAATGAACCACTCATTTTCAGACCATAGCTTGATATATGTCATTTCAGGGCTAGAGGCCACATCAGGCCAAAGGCCCGTACACTGTGACCTGTTTGCATCCACATCAAATAAAGATATCAAGTAGTTACAAATACGGTATCGTGTATCCACGATCAACACTTGTTTGCACGTACATATGCTGCACGTGCGATACATGGGCTGTGCCCGAACCTCGGGATCCTTATCCCGCCTGTTCCGTCATAGGCACAGGCACCATTTTGTTTGGCACGATCATCTATCTATTCACGCAATAGACTCTATCTAATCATCCAGTACTACATATATAGAGATAATGAAGCAGCCTTTACTGCACATTCGATTGGCACCAAAACATTAGGGGTTAGAATAGTTCAATCAAACAAATACATCATGCTTTTTTTTGAGATCATCATTAATGACTTATTAATTCATATTCGACCTACCTTTTCTGGGCGTTCGTTAAGCATATCATGGACTGAAGTGCTTCTTTGGAACCCTAGCGAGCATTCTTCAGGCTCATGGAACATTAGGTCGCCCAATTCGATAACAAGTTCTGTTGTGGTAGGCCTACGCGCCTCATCTAGCGAACAGCACTTTGATATTAGACCATTGAAGCCGATCAGGTTTGTATTAAGTGCATACTCCGAATCCCACTTCTGCTCAACGACAATTTGTTGGAGGAACTGCAAATGCATCGCATAAAAAGTCGGTCTATCTAGAAAAACAAAGATGCTGATTTTATATGATGGAGGAATAGCATAGGGTTATGAAAAACATTTCTTTATAACACATGTCAATTGTAGTCGATCGCTATGAGTTTAGCACCACATAGGGTACCGCTAGGTTAACTTAATCAATTGGTACATATAAAACCTTCTAAACCGTAAACATTGCCTAGGTTGATGAAAAAAACTTTTGCTATGCGTATGTGGGATTTAACAACAATGACCCTACATTCAAATAGTATTATAAGCAAATTCAATGATCGACAAAATTAATGTACTTTAAACTATTAAATTAGGGTAACATATTTAATTATTTTCGTGTATAATGCTATAGTTCTTTCTAACTACGCCGGCGGTATGATACCCGGATTATCTATCTACACCCGCTTGCCAACATGAATATGTCTATACCATTTACGATTTCAACCTGCGGGTAAGCACACTATTTTGCGGATGCTCATCTAAATCCCCTAGGTAGTTCATATCATCGAAATAAGCCGATGATCCCGAGCTAAGTCTTGACGAGCCAACTGACTTCACCAACTTGGGTCGCACTCGCCCAGTCACAACGACACATGCCTCCCGTCTAGATAGTTCCTCTAGGTATTCCCAAAGCCCTTCCCCGCTTCTCCTTATTATTCGTATGCTCTGGCCATGGGTAGTGATCAGAGTAGAAGACGGACGGTTGATGACCAAATTACCGCTCCCAACATGCTTCAGTGTTAATGCACTAAGGCAAGAAGGCAAGGGCGTTCCAGAAATGCCTTACTGGGGTCAGCTACGCGATAGGAGCATAACTCAAAGAGGGTCCGCTACTAAAAGGGGCAAATAGCCTGGGCCTTAATTCGTGTGCTCTTTGTATATTTAACGATCGTGGTATATACATGTAAGCGAATGAAAAGACAGCCGGAGGGCAACTGGGTAAGGAAGTGTTTAAGCTCTACGCCGGTGTTGACAATCATCTGATCCAGCTGCAATTCAATGATTGACAATCGTCAATTGTGCTATCGAAGCGCTGAAATTATATGGACGCGTATATAATTCAGAGAGATGAAACAAGATGTCATCAAATAAAGTAAGCAAGTAAAACGGGCTAGGGAATACAGCGTATACAATAAGCTGATTGAAAAAACACGATCTCGTTTAGGAGAACATCGCTTAGACTTTAAAGTAGAATACTTTACCCTATTCATACGATGTACAAAACACTATGTCACAACTGGGCGAACAGACTCGGTGAGACTTGGGGCAAATTTATTGAAAGCGAATGATCCCGAAGCTGTGGTCTAGTGAGGAGGGAGATGCTGTCCCATCATTCGATATGATAGCAGTTGGCTTAGGTAGTTCACAGCAACGAGTTACATAAATGAAGCAGTCTTTCAAATCTTTAAATCACTTAAGAGAGTATCCTTGAAATTCGTACATAACGTAATCATTCGTTTTCTAAGATACATATTACAGATTTTCGTTTGTTTCTGTTTTGCACTAATTTAATCAGCTATAACCTGCTCATCGGTGAGGTAGTCGAGCGGCCTTTGACAACCCTTAGCCAGCTCCCAGAGTAGAACTCCAAACGACCACACATTGGCTGACCTTGATAGCGGTAGCAGCTCAACAGCTGTCTCCATCACCCGAAAGGTTTCCGGTGCAGACCACCGCAGCGGAATGGCTGTGTCACCTACGGCGTAATAATCCTATGCAACGAAATCAAAACCGACTGGATAATGTTAGAAAGAATTGTCGTTTATTAGTTATGTTAGAATCAAGGCGAATAGCTTTATTCTTGTACTATTGTTTTTCCCACTGTACGCATTGCCACTGGTAGAAGCGAAGACAACATTTCACGGACCACCGGTTATTTGGACCATGGGTCATTGATTTGACTTCATTAGTCTTCGATACAATTTCGCTATAAGTGTATTTAACTTACTAGCTGGCTGCATAAAAAGGTCGCAATCATGATGATGATGGGGCTGTTTCTGTTTCGTTATAGACCCGCGGCACGACCCTTTCGACGAACGTTTAGGTACGTGAGGCAATCTTAAGCCTAAGCTATTTTCTATATTTGATGCTAGAAAGAGCTATATTATCTAAGCTAACCCTTGCCCGTCCTAGGCGCCGCTTATTTCAGATGCATTGTTTCCTGACCCTGTCTGATGTACCGATACCTCTTCTGCCTTTAGCAGGACACGGCTTCGGTGGTCGTGGTGGTATTGGTCGAAATGTTGAGATTCTTGCTGCTGTTTCTCCTACCACCGCCAGTTCTGTAATAAAATCTCTTTCTCGTCCCACGCTTATGTATCTCTCATCAGTGTGTTTAGTCGTGTGCCACCAGGGCGATCTCTCACCCCACGCCTTCCTATTGTATGCTCTGCGGCCGCATTCGAAGGAGAAAGAATAAGTAGCACATATTAACTGGCCTTCTTTATTTGTCGAAAGAGACGGATGTCGAAGCAAACTTTATTCTACTGCTTCCGTTCCGATCATCGAACGAGGACGAACGTACCATACCCTACTCTGGCCGCTGACGGCTGTCCTGACTTGATTCTAAAGGGAACGTTACGAAAACGTGGGTACAAAGGTTCATAAGTTAGACGACATCAAGTGAATGGGTCAACGGAAGAATATTGATTTGGACAAAGCTTTCGGAAGTGAGTTTACACCTTAAACCTTCTCTCGACCATCACAACCAGAAGAAAAGCTTCTGGGCACATAAATGGAGATGGATAACGACCAGTGCGTGTGAGGGAATGGGGAGTATTTGATAATAGGGAAGTTCAGCGTTTTATAGGTTGGCCAAGCTGACATTATGTATATACATCACTAAATCTCATAAAGGAAAAAAGTTCTAATGAAGAGTATCTCCACCAATCAAGCGCATAAACATGTCTCTATTTATCACCAATGATAGGCTTATATTCATCTGTCCACTAACTACTCTAAGCCTTTTTTTAAGCGTAGCTCACCTCTAGCCAATTCGACCTAGGGGCACCGACTTGATAGTAAGGATTAGCATTACAAAGAGTAACGTCGTCTATGCACCCACATTTCAATTTGCTACATCACATATTGCCACGAACGAATCCTTCTACATTGCTGCCGACTTCGGCGACGAAAATTTTGAGAGATTCAAGATGGAGGACATCCGCTAAGAGCAGTAATAATGCAATGGCTTTCAACCAAATCTAAAATCCCTTGCATCGGTTGATTAGACGCTCGTGTTGTATTGCCAACTACTGCGGACGAGCTCCGCCACCCCTGTGCGTCGCGATGCTTCTCTACGCGGCCAGATAGCTTTTTTTTTTGTTTTATTTTCGCTAGTAGCATGACTTATAAGCTTAGATAAGAGAACGTAAGAAACCTCTATTTCGACAACACTCGACGGGTACTACTTTGAGGAGAGACAAACCGCCAGACCAAACGATAGCATCAGCAGCGGTCAGATCGGACCCAAGTCGATACGGGTGCGTTGTAGGCCCATACGAAATCTAACTGCACAACTATTAGGTGACAAACTAGTACTATTAGGTGTAGCGGCAAAGAAAAAGGAACCCTGTTCCACTGTCGCTATACCGAGAAATGGGCGGTCGAATACGGTTGCCTGCCGGTATCGCCTATACACCTACATGAGCGCACACAATGATGAATAACAATGAAAAGAGAGGAAGCCCAGAAGACAGGGCAGCATGGAACAGCAGACTACGACCAGAAATTCTGTGGCGACTATTCGCGGTCCTACAGCCAACTCGCAAACGTATGTGCGTGACCTAAAGGGCTCATGAGATTCGCAGAAATGTTGTATTCTATGCCACGATACTGTTGAGCTGCTGACGGGCTGTGAGATTAAACCTTTTTTTCCCTGATGGCTGTACAGGCAACACAAGCTAAGCAGGTGATAGGGAGTACAAGATACTAAATAAAGAAGTACAGGTGGACATTGGGTGGTCGCCGTAGGTAGAAAGGTCTCACTAGTCCTCGATGTTCGGCGACCTCAGGATCTGACTCTCCGACTTAGTCAGGACGGACAGGCGAATGGATTGGACAAGGCAAGAACGAAAGAGAAAATGAGCATAATGTATATATATAGATAAAAACCAGTAGCATACAGTGACGTATTTGGGCTACACAGAAAAGCAATAAAAGAAATTGGAAAGGAAGCGGGTTGACGAACGGACGCCGGGGGTTCGATGGGAGAAAGGTGGGGTAAAGGACAATCGCTGTTGATAAATGGAGCCCCGAAGGCGGTGTCGTCAACATCGTCGGCCCACCTATACGGAGAAGTAGCAGAAATAAGTAGAGAAGCAGCCGTTTCTCGTGGACATGGTGCACCTTTCCGAAAGCGAAGCGTGATTGAATCCTTTACCGGAAACGAAAAGACGGGGCCAGCAGACACGGTCAACCCCTCCCATCGTGACTCTTTTGGTCGCCTTAAATCGCAGTTGCTCTAGGGGCCAACAAACGAAAATTCGCATTTTGGACACCGAATCGGGGAGAAGAAAACACCGTGGGAACGATTGTCCTATGCAATGTCGCATAGCGTGTTTTATGGACAGCGTGTCGAGAAACGGGCCATAGAAGACGAATAAAAAGACAAACACATGAATGGGGCAAAGAAGTAGAGCAGTTACCTACGGTCGTTTCAAATGAGCACGAATTGTGTACTGGGCCACATAAGGGAGAGATACAGCGAGATGAACTAGAAAACCGAAAGTATTGCGAGCGAAGAAGTTCTAGAAGCAGCTGTCTGGCTGACTGTCGGTCTGACGGTGGGCTGCGGGACGATTTGGGGAAAATGGCCACTTCTAACATTCAATCAAGCTGGGCTCAGTGTGTGTTCATCCCACTAAATGAATAATCAAAACCAAGCAATGAACGGTTCACGGTGGTGATGCATACGGATACATTATTCGATAGTAAGAAATTTTAGGGAGGCTTAGTGAGCAGTGGATATAACCAACGCAGCGTAAAAGCGACTGATTGTCTTGCACCCTTTATTGCAAATATCCACCCTGTCCCGTTAGCTAAAACTCAAATACTAGACTAGTCCTTAGCTGTAGAGTGCATGAGTCTAGTAAGCACTCACACTACATAGCTAGAAACATTCAAATTGGGTCAATGTTTTTCTGTCGTCAATGTTTGACGACTAAAGAGACGCGTATAGTCAGTTCAACTATGAATGATCACATGCATTTTTCCGTGTAGCGTTACAGGTAGACGAAGTGATACAAACCTGCGGGAACTTCTCGATCGAAAGTCCATAGTCTCCAAGTTTAATTGTGCGCAGATCATTCATAAGAAGGCAGTTTCTAGCTGCGAGGTCGGTAACGATGAAGCCACGCTTATGAAGATACTCGGTTGCAGAAGCGATATCGTGCGCGAACCGAAGCAGAGATGCCGTTTCCAGTTGAGATGCTAAAAAGTTGAGACATACATCTATCTTAGAGTAGACGAGTACTCCCCTGTCGCCCGAATATGATCATTCTCACTTCATTTGACCTAGATACGAATCGCAGAAGCACCAATGGAGACACTACCGTCCTGTCTGTCCTATTCATAAAATGTATTTTAGTGGGTCTTTCATTATGATACAACTGTAGACGGTGTTTTACCTCATGACGATTCTACATCATCGCACTATTATCGCGAACTCGGATCAACTAAATTATATCCCGCACGTTCACAGCGCTTCAGCTAGATCAACTCAACCTGCGATAGGTAAAAAGTCATTACGGAAAAACTTGTTTCTCTCGTTCTTCGGCCCGACCTGCCATAGTCGCAGCGATCCGAGCTCGTAGAAGGTGCTTTTTCGCTTGTAGATCTGTAGGCCCTTATTAAGTCGAGGAACTCGGCGTATTAAGCACGTGACATTGTGGCACGGTACGTTTGAGTCGTTCGGGTAGGACTAAACGGAGACAGGACGGGCAAAAGGGTGACGTATACGGGACGGAGGAAGCCTTCGCATTATATTCAATTGCCCCCACATGCCTGCGAACTTCGCTGGAGGTCGCTAATTACTGATTTAGCACTGTTCATGATCATGAATAGTAGCCGTATTTAAATATTTGCGCCAAGATAGGTACAGGAGGAAATGTAATCAGATTTCAAGCTCAACCTGCCCTAAACGCTTTCCTGTTTGTTTCGGTCTGCAATATACGAATTATTCAATAACGAGCGCGATATAATAAAAACGTCCTTTAAGGATGGACTAATTTTAAAGCTGCATTGGACGCGCCAATCCAAATGTGTATCCATCATAAGACGGCTGTTTTCCATACATCAGTCACGTTACGTCCATTGATATCAATTGTCTCTGGCGGTCTTTTTTTGAGTGATTACTGATGTTAACTCTATCTGACTAGCGTTTCCTTCAGCCAATTTCGTTCGTGCAGACAGGCCTATCCAGTGATATGGGCTACCATTCAATATCATCAGCTCGGTATGTATCACTTGATCGAACTACGATAAGGGTCCAGTAAAGAGAGAGGCAACAACGTCTACGACTGCTGCGTGCGTCGCAGAAAGTTCGTCAGACAATCAAATACGCCCGTCGCGTAATTTCACTCGCGATTGGTACAAACGAACGTGACAGATGTGCCTATTTTCCATTAGTTTGTTGTTGCTGCTGCCAGCGGTCCTGAAATCGTTAATAACGAGCCCAACGGAAATATGCCTGCCTCCGTCACCCCCCGCTCCGCCCTGGCTGTCTATTAGCTTAATTTTACATGGAGGGAGTGGCATATTTGTGCTAAGGGTGATTATAGTAGATAGTCCTATATGGTTGGTCAAATCAATAATGTAACTATATCGAATAATAATATTATTAGGAAACAGGACGAATGCAGGATCAAACACGGAGAGAATACGTTACAACTCCACAATCGTAGCAGCGATGATCGTTCTACAGTTTTCACGCCTCCGATGACGGAATGAGGTGCTACTTCGAAAAGAAGATGGAATAATCTACAAGAAGCTGAGAATAGCAGGACATATTTGAACGATCTATGTAGCTTTATAGAAGTGTATTCGCAGAGACGATACATAGAAAAGTTGAGAGGCATATCATAATGGATCGTTGAGAAAGTATTGACCGCTTCTCTTCCATAGCTCAGATAATATGAGTCGCTTCATGGGTCGGCGGTAATGTTATTTAAAAGCTGAGACTCAGGCGGTGTTAGGTATGCTTGCATTATCGGAATGTCTTTATTCAGAGCCATCATAAATAGACGGAGCGCTTTCACAGATTTCTGCAAAAATTTGTTGTATTTTAGAATTTTATTACGACAAACGTACAAATGCAATTACGGAAAAAAAATTAATAAAATTGTTGAGCAAGACCCATACGCGTAGAAATTACATCTACACTAGCAAACAGTTGTGTACCATTGGAAGAAAGTTAGCTATAAAGCAAAACTCCGATGTTCAGATGCCGCACGAACGCAACAGGATTTACTCGACTGTATTGGCGGTTAAAAAACTCCGTAGACGCGCGACAAAACCGTGCCACCTCTAAAACAGTTAACGGCAACAATGTGCAGATGAAAAAGAAACAAAAAAAAAAAGTAGAAAAATGAGCTCCGCAGTTTGGTAAAGCCAAAGCAGGCAATGCTACGATGAAGTCGAAAGCCAATTAAACGGGTTGGTGCCGTCTGAGAAGGTGACTGATCCGCACATTTACTGTTAACAACTGAAAAAATGACAGCAATGAGCAAGTCCTTGTTCACCACTACGATGCATCTGCCATTTTGGTCTCTGAAGATTATTTCTTCCGTTTGACTTCAGTTGAAAAATGAATTGTCTGAAAGCGATTTTCCGCCAAACAAACTACAGAAGTTCTACGGTGACAAGATTATGACGTTACTAGAAAAATGGCATCAAGCCACCGATTCTAGTAGTCCATATTCAGTTCAGATATCTGCCTTCATTTCGATCTCTTAATATCCGGATCGTATATATCTCTTGTGGATACTTTCCCCGTTAGTGGTAGGAGCATCTGCTGCTGCCGTTATCGCCAACCATATCACAGAGGAACCATAATATTTATTGGTTTAAAAATGAGATAGCGTGTCCTCTGTCATTTTGGACATACTCATAATATCCTCATCGTCGTCTCCCAAAATGTGTGAAGAACTGACGGAATGTACGTAGATCAAGTGGAAAAAGAAAGCTAACGAACATATCTAATAGGCTATTGAGGTTCCGACTGGCTTAACTCTTTTGTCTCAACAAGTGCGACGACTAGAATATTTGCAGCGGCGACAGCAGCAGCAGCAGCAACAATAACTGAACGATAAAAAAAACAACAAGTCATAACTGAAGTGTTATTGATATCGCTGACGTCGTTGTTGCAGACGACAGCAATAGTTCGGTCAGTGAAATGGCTCTGGTTCGTCCGTTCGTTGTTTTCGCTCAGCGGCAACGAGGGCAGCGGCAGAAGCGCAAAAGGCGTAGGGCATAAGGCGAAATGGTCAGAGGGACCGAAGAAGACTGCTCGGCTGGCCGAGCGGTCACTCGGATCGTAGCGCCCAATGGCCAGCTACGGCCGATGCCGTCACTGAGCAAATAGGAGTAGCCAACAAAGAAGCGGCAATTTTTCGTTGTCTACTTCCCATCCTGTTCAGACCCGTCCCGCTCGTTTCATTCCTCATTTTGGAAAACAACGAATGATTTCCTGGCTGTTCAGGCGGTAAGCGCAGGGCACTGACACCATCTCGACTAGCGGATGCCGGCCACCAATGCTTCGGATCATTTCGTTGTCCTCCTTTCCAGATAAACGCACTCAGAAATAAATACGAGCACGTGTACACGAATCCAGATGCCAGGGCAGACATAGCGTCAGATTCGGTGTTACTTTGACGCATTTTTAAATTAGACCTTCGTTACTTGACGCTGCGCTGGATAGAGGATCTGTTTGCTTCCACTGCTGTTGCTAGAGTCTTTAGTTACAGGTCTGTCTATCTATAATCTGGTCGTTTTTATTTTCTCAGAGAAAGGACGAGAAATGGACGGCAGGCACAAGGCGAATGAAAATAAATACGTAGACAAAACGGTCCAAATTGTCCATATCGATAATGGAAACACAACATAACATGTGAAGCCATTGTGAAGGAACTTGCAATTCGAAAGCAAGATACATGTCTGCTGGTTTGCCGTAAAGGCGAAATATAACGAAATATGTCCTGATTGGACGCATCGTTTTCGCCCGTTCATTATTCTAGCACTACGAAGCTGATGATAAAAGCGTCAATCTGCAGATTTCTCTATTGCGCGTTGCGAGACCGAAACCTATACCTAGTATCGAACGCTAATTCAGGTATACAACTAGTAGAAACTCTACTGCGTTTCATTGAGCCAGTTATTTGTGTCACGTAAACCACACACAGGGGGTAGTTGGAGTCAATCGATAGTCCAATTGCCAATCCTATGCTTGTGCTATCGTTGCGCATTCTATTATCCCACGTGCTAAGTTACCCTCCAAACGGTCGGTACTAGTCTTTGCTCCGTGCTAATTATTATTCTATTTTATCGGAACTGTGCTAAAAATGCTTGTTCACCGTCACCCCCAACCTAATGGATAAGAGCATATTTCCAAATAGTACATCAATTTACGTTGGAATAAAAAATTTTAGAAGCCACACAGGACGACTGACCCGACTCGAACAACACAGTAATCTTTTATCGGACTTTAAACCAATATGGGAGGCCTCAGCGCGGACGGGTATGGGTCGGGGGGGGGGGGGGGGGGTACTGGTGGCGGTATCCGGGCTTACAAGCTACAGGCGATAGGTTGTCGACCTGCATTGTACTATGAAACTCTATAATGTGGTGAAGGTTGGACCACACGCGAAACGGCAACTTCTAAGTCCACCTACAATACATATGTGTAATTACTTTTTAAGTACTAATAGCCTCCCTCTCTATTGGCTGCCGGATTTTCATAACGTCAAGCTTGGCTAGATAATATTCCCTTTGTTTTCACCGATTTTTTCCGCCTTCGACTCATTCTGAGACGTTCTGCCACTAGAGGCAACTAACAATCTTTCACCTTAAAAGGTTCCGTTACTTTTAAGTTCAAACACACACCAACGGTACCCGCAACGCCTAACTGTAGCAGCTGCCCCCAGCGCCATTATATATGCCTTCTTAATGTAGATAAATAGGTTGTCCCCCTTCCTTCTGTTTTCTTTTCTCTTTTGCTTTTGTTAAACGTACGCCATCGCTTGCTTGTAACAGCGCTACAAGTATAACGCATATGCTCGCAGGTGCGCAGAGTCACCTGGAAGCGACACCCGTTTTGCGTTGCTTAGCTAACAACAACAAGTTTGGGAGAAATACAAATGAGCGAGAAGCGAAACTTGCTAAGTAAAATGCTTGTTTCATAGATTTTCTGTGCTAATCCCAAGGGCGACAGAGGAATGAGCCGGACAATCTTTTAGTCCCTACGATGGTTCGATATGCGTCAACGGATATATCCGCTGGTCCCAACGCGAGTGTTTCTGCTGAAGATGAAGTACTTATGTTGTGC
Source organism: Varroa jacobsoni (assembly GCF_002532875.2). Taxonomy (NCBI): domain Eukaryota; kingdom Metazoa; phylum Arthropoda; class Arachnida; order Mesostigmata; family Varroidae; genus Varroa; species Varroa jacobsoni. The sequence continues at coordinate 226,301 of NW_019213417.1, forward strand.
TGCCAATAGACCGCCAATACGTAGAGGCTCCTGACAATCACGTTTAACGTAGTATTTAGCCTTAGTTGCTTCTAGATGCGCTTCGTCTTCTGGTTCCTGTAGTTTAACATGGTGTGTATCATGTTTTTTTTTCAAAATTACCCCGTTACATGGCCTCTGTTTTTGACTAGTGTGAGTGTGGGTACATTTTCGTTCGTTTGGTTTAAAAACAAATAATCCACAAACGCCAATGTAGATAAGACAGCCGCGACAAGGTGTTTCTTGCACGGAAGTTGCCATTATTAGCAGGTGTAGGCAGTGGTAGGTAATGGACCCGTGACACTGAACGGAACTGGGCTGTCCAGCAATGTAGACAATGGCTTCAGCTCTAAAGGGCTTCTATCATTATATAAATGCCAACGGGCAATTAAATGTTCTAGGGTGTGGAAACCGCAGAAAAAACGACGAGTGAAGGGATGAGACGTCCACGAAATATCATGCCTACACATAAGAAGCAGTATCGCGTCTTTTTTGCTACGGATTGATCAGTTACCGAAACGCTGATTGACGTAATGGACGCAACGGATGACTCTGCAAAACGGTGTCACGTGTTACGACGATTGAAAAGTTGATCTTGGCCGTTACAGACTCTCGGAAGGTAATACTCAATTTAAACTGCTACGAATTGAGAGATGGATAGAATGCTCCATTGTATGGGGCTTAAATGGGATAAATTTCTTAGAAAATTCATATCGATGAAAGCAAGTGCATCCTTCTAGGATGGTATACAAGATGGCTAAAATAAAAGAATACGCAGACAGGTCTATCTCGACCTTAAAATCAGACTGAGGTATCGTTTTTCGCTGCTTTCTCATTATAAAACCAAAATGAACAGCGAAATGGTAACGCTTCGTTTGCTATTATCACAATCAGCTACAGCTAGATTAGATGTCCTGCAGCGATGTATATGTGCGGCAATGCAGAAAAAGATAGAGAAAGTAGAAATAAACATGTAACAAAGTCTCACCCTATAGATAACAGGGTGAATAAGGCATTTTGTACAAAAAATAAGTATTACCTTCGCACTAGAAAGGAGATGTAAATAATACTCATACCCGATGCCAGTTCCATGTCTCGTTTTGTAAAAACCCTTTGAAGGTCGTATGAATACTATACGTACTATATATATATATATATATATATATAGTACGAGTGTGATTTACTTACGTTGCGTGATAATGTAGGTTTTCAGATCAGCTTTACCCTGTTCGAGGATAAGAAGGAAAGGGTCGCTTTCGAGGCATCGACCCAATAGACGGACAATGTTCGGGTGATCCGAAATTTTTAAGGCTTCTACCTGTTGAAAGAAAAGTAAAACATAACATACAGTGATTGTTTTCTATTTAGCTAGCATCTATTAGGACATTGCGGTCAAAACGGCTTTACGAAACCATCTGCGATATTGTTTCGGTTCATCGATCTATTATCATTAATAATAAATCGTGAGGTGTGACTTCAAACTGTATTTAAACAATACATATACTACAACCATCGTACGTCGTATGCTATTTCTATCAGTTATTGTTCGATAGTCAGTTAAATATAATGATCCTGTTGCTGCCAGCTAAGTTCCAGTTAAAATATATATGCGTCTTTTGGCTATAATAAAAATTGCTTACTAATTTCGTCTTAACCCAGCGCCTGCCCAGAACAAAACCCCTGTACAGCATACGAACGGTCTGATACCACTTCTGTTATAAACAGTGTGAACTGCACGTATGACATAGTTCTACTGAACTTATTAACCAACCTAATATATGATTAAATGTCTATATATATATGTCACTTATAGGATGGATACGTAAAAAATACCTTTATTAATTATGTAACATTGACATCTTCCTTTGAACGTTTTACTTTTTTTTTTTTAGTAATTTTAGTATAAACTAACGCCGAAAGTAAGGCTGTATAAATACATAAGATAAGAAATTCTTAAGTCATTGCTATGTGGCATTGAGGTTCACTGTAGGCAGGAATTCATTCGAGAGTCCGGCTCTCTATAAGTCCTGCACCATAGCTTACCTGTTGCAGGAAATGAATGTGATCCGTAGGTGAAGCATCCGCTCGAAGTATCTTCACGGCGACTGGTCCGAATGATGAGGCCACACCTGCGACGACTTGCCCAAACCAGCCGGTGCCCAATTCGCTTAGGTACTGCAGCTGGTGTCTGGGGAAGTTCGCCGATGGGTCGTCTGTAATTTGTAACAAAGAAGGTGACACCGATGGCCATTTGTCCTGATCGAAAATATCTCGACAAGAATAATCTACTGAACTAATATGTAGTAGTTCAAACGCAAGATATTCCGGTCGTAACTGCATTGCCCAATGATAATACGCCATGATGCTGCCTCGATTTGATTACCCAGTACTATAGAACGCTACGATTACTCCGATCCCATCAGATATTTCACAATGCTTTATTTTGGGTTTTGAAAGATAGCAGCTGGTGGATCGCTATAAATTGCTTCTTTGCTAAAATCTTCTTATCACGCGCGCGATCCGCCGCGGTAGTTAGTCTAGCAGCGAAGGATCGATCTATGTCTGACGAGCAATTCAATTAAAAGAGATCGAAACAGGATTCTCGTGGCAGCGAAAAAGATTGTACCGCGACATTAATTTAAGCTGACTTCTATAAAGCGTACCGTACGCAGCAACGATACATTAGCTCACTGTTCTATAGAAATTGCTCCACGGCAAGAAGACACCGACAGAGAATGCCTTAAGTACCCTATGGTACGTAAACGTATCTCACATGACGATATTATTGCCAACCATAGCTTGTAGCCTTTTACTGTTCCTGTTGTCGTTGCCGTTATTGGCACTCACTTAGTTTTCATCATCACGATGACGTCTGTATGATCGCCACCCCTCGTTCCATGTCCGCCCCGTTCGCCACGCCGCAATAGACTTCGATTAAGCGTTCAGGGCCGCAAACAAGTCCCGCCTTCGATCACATTTTCACTTTTTTCTGCTAGTTCCCGAGCCACGCGTGACCCCGTACAAGGGTGAACGGGTACCATCAAGAAGAGAATACAGAAGAAAGCAACGCCGCTCAAGGGAGGTGCGAGTGATTTTAGCTGGGGGTTGCGCTAGAAGTACTGCCGTCTATTGTGTGAGCTTGGGTTTGTCTTTGTTCAGCCGTCTCCCCTCACTCCTCCTAGTCCGAACGGGCAGTGCCGCTGGTACTGCATCGCGCCAGCCATAATTGGATTTACGTGCTGCGTACTGTGAGTACGGGGGCGGCAGACCGGTCGACTTCTTCTTAAAGTCGTTTGAAGCTTGGCTATTCCGAGCCGGCACTGTTGCCATTCTCCGAGCATAACAAGCTTGTTCTGTTTTCACTGGATTTCGGCCCATAGACAAGCAGTCGTTGTTCCATCGGGTGAGTACTCGACAAGTCCGCTTGTCGTTTGCCGATTCATCCGATGCATCGTATTTGTCTGTCTGTGGAGGGGCGGCGTTCTCCTGAAGCAAATCAACTTAGCTAAGGCAGCACAAATACACATGCACAAGGTACAATCTAATAGGATATAAGACACCGATGACCCAGGATAGTCGCAGTTAGATGCGTAGTGGAATCGAAGAGTGATTGAGGATCGACGACTGATAGGAAAGGGCGTGACGTCACATTATTCCTACAGGACCAATACAGTGAGCAGGATTAAGTGAGTGAGAGGAGATCTGCTCCAAATCTTCCTATTCGGGTTGGCTTCTTTGGCTGTGAATTCGGCTGCCGTATTCTGCAGTTACTCAATAACATTCTGGCTAGCATATAAACGTCGTATGCAGGTATTTTCGAAGGACAAAATTTGATGACAAGCAGATGCCTGCGCGAGTTTACTGACTGTGGGGCTGTTTCAAGCTAGCGACTAAGGCCGAAAAATGGCTATAAATAAGAAAAAACATTATTATGTTTGCTTTCTGTGCCATTACGCCAGCCCGTACAATCACGAAGAAAGGTAATTTGAATAGGCGTAATTAGGAAGTTATCACTAGGGTGTCACGGACAGCTGGGCAGGTAATTTCCTTTGGGATTTGGTGGCGGGTACAAAGAATTCGGTTCGGCCATGTACCGGCCCAGTTACTCTTGCATACTGAAAAGCGCCATTTGTGTCTTGCTGAACCTACTGCGCTCGCAAAAAGGCTCGGCATTTAACATATCCTGCCCTGCATACGATGTGCCACATGTGCTGTGGCATGATGAAACAGAACCAGCTCTGGCGGCGGGACGTAAAGCCTGTTCGAAATAGACAGGCAAATCAATGAGTGCTGGTAGTGTCATAACGGCGAAGAACGAATAGCGTTAGAGACACCGCATTGAAGCTTTTCTACACGCCTATTGGATCTGAGGAAGAATGTGACAGGATACCACGTGGTCTTCAGAGGGAGTCCTGAAAAGTTTAAGGAATCAAAGCTCGCAGCGGTAGCGGCAGGCTAGAACCGCTGACAATGGACAGATGATAATGGCATACGCTGAATTAGGGCCGCTTTTTAGTCCTTAGGAGGTTCGGTGATAAATCATCAAGGCACGAACTGTAAAAGATGAGTCGAAAACGCTGTGCGATCAAAATGGCAACCGAATAATCACTACTTTTAAAATAATTAATAACTTTCACCAGTCTGAGATCTTTTACGCCGCTAGTGTCTTCTACATTTTGGGTCTACGGGTTATTCAGAGCCGTCGACGGTACGTGTGTGAATGTGACGGTTCAGTGTATTCAGATATTGCACAGATGTGCCATTACGAAAACGGGCCGCATCACGCAAACAGGCCAAGGCTTAATTTTTTTTTGTTATTATTGTTAGTGTTGTCGTAAATGAGAAGAATGCTCGGCACGGTAGGAGTAGTATGCCTTGCTTATTTAAAAAAATTTAATGGTTTTCCTGCTGGATTCTATTTTGTGCTACTTCAGCCAATTTGACGAGAAAATAAACTGAATTATCCCATTTATCTTACGCTGAAAGCTTTTGCAATTTCCCATTGGAAGCTGCTCGATTGTGATGATCGTCATCGCCCCTTTAATACGCATAGAAACAGCCGATGCTTAAACACGACGCTCTCGAACGGGACTATTCTAGCTGAACTCATCATCTGATGACAGATTGACGCACCGTCAGTCTTGGTCCTTCTGTCGTCAGATCGTTGTTACGGTTCCGTTGTTCTAATTTGGGACAACAACAATTTATTGTGTTAGCCATCGCTTCTAGTTGAATCGACTCGGTTACAAGAATTGTCTGGTACTCTTCCGCGTACCGCATATAAACGTAATGCTGCTACGTGCACAAGCGGACAAGATCCGATGACGAAATCGGCGAAATGCCGCCTTCTTCCAAATATACGCCAAATGTCAGGTCAACGTCAGGCAACAACGGTAGTAGTTATTTGTGGTGAAGTATCACAAAGACAGCAGGTACCTTCGTCTGTTTGTAGTCGGAGCGAGTCAAGTGGCACGGATAAGCAGGCCGGCTACAGATACATGTCAGATCCACGCTTTTTGATCCTAATAAATGGCTTCAGTTTCGCAGAAGCTCGAGTCGTTTAAGTGTATGTGAACGAACCTTCGGAGTAGCCCTATGCTATTGTGCTAACCTTTGTCCAAGCGAATATCAAGCGATGCCAGTTAATGAATGAAGACCAACTATTGAGGTGTATCCCTTCAAGCGAATTTCTTCGAGGTGCTACAATGAGACGATTATTTACTACGAGAAAAATATATAGTAATTTCAAAAAATCAAATTTACCGTTAGCAAATAAGCGCGGCGCCAAAGGATACTGCCAGCACGCCAGTGGTCTGTAACACTGGCTGGGAACAAATGCAATGATATTGCAGCCAACCGGAAAGGCATAGCAACGTTTTTGCTAATGACACACTATAATAAAGAAGAATAACATTTTTTTTTACTGTTCCCATTGTAGAACGCACTAATATCATACGATTAAATGTAACGCTTGTACGAATTGCGTAAAATGGACAAAACGCTATCCAGACAATTGCGTAACCTTTCCCTAAAAAGTATAACGGAGCTTTGCTATATCTTAATGGCGAGGTTTGCAGCATTCAAATAGTTAATATCCACGACTCAGGAAGGAGGTGCTCTTTCTCTAAATTTGCAACGACTTTCAATTGAGTGGAATAGACTTCAAACGGTGGGCGTCCATCAACTGAATGGCTGCCGTCAAAGTTAATTAGTAGAAGTATTATTTTTTTGGTAATTTCTTAAAGGGTTTACGATGAACAACGGTGCTGCTATAACGCACCGACTGACGTCTGACAACGATCTCATGTTCAGGAATGAAAGACGGCGCAGTTGTCAAGCTCATAGACGCCGGCGTCTGGCTGTTTTGACGGCGTCGCTACACAGAGGCGTGCTAAATGTACTTTCTAGATACACACTTCGTAGAAACTTTGCTTGAGTCTAGCTAAATATGATAATCCTACACCGCTTGCAATTGTAGATCGTTCAAGCTAGCTCGTTTCCTTGAGCAACTGTGGGTAAAAGCCTTCGGACTAAACGTATTAGACGGGGTCGTTCGTGCGCATCGCTCTTCCGCCTGTAATTAAGGTCTGCGCTTGAGTGGTGCTGCGGTTCTTTATATGCAAGTAATACCCGCAAATTTATTATATAGTATGGCGGATCGAGCTGCATAAATATAGAATTCAGTTAAATCGAAGAGCAAAGCCTTTAGCCAAGGCTAAAGGTCGGCCCAATGACATTCATTGCTCAGCAATTTTTAGGCCACGGGAAAGGGACATTATGGCCAATCTAGCCATCCATCATATAGAATTATACTTGTAGAACGTCTTTATTCAGACTGGATATGAGTGCGTGTCTTGCAAAATCTGAATCATTGAAGCTTCTGAAAAATGCTTTCGCGTAGATTCGTAGTAGCTAAGCATCGTTCAGACCTGGTTGGGTCAATGACGCGAAAAAGAGAACGCGCGTCCAATAGGAAAATGTGTGTGTTTTTTTTTCTATTTAACCGTCTCTGTTTCTTCGTCGGTTAAGCATACGAACAACTACTCTGTTGTCCCATTTATCAAAGCTCGCTTTAGCATAAAGTAGACTAGAGATTAATGAGAGTTTCTATTTTGATATAACCAGGTTAAATTCAGTGATCCAGCTGGGCTTCGCTAGCTCGACAACATGCATCCTCTTATTATTAAATTCTGGGAATCTGCCAACTCAGAAGAAATGAAGTTATTGAGGTGACACGGCCCAGGATTGACTGCCTTTGAACACGACCATTGGTGACGAAACCATGAAGAATCATCGACCCGAATTTCTTCGTACCGCTACGGCTTTTGCGTTCCTGCTTTTTTTCCTGTTGTTACTCATTTCGATCACACATATATGCACACGTGCGTATGTATGGATCATTCGAGTAGGGTCATATAACCCTGACCATAGCTTTGGAGCTCGTCCAGTGTTGTGAAGTAAAGCAGTCTTTTTTTCGGTTGCCTATGTTTACCTAGTATCTGATACACGCAAAATGTCACTTTTGATGGCTTTTATCACTGAAACCATTTCTTACCTTCTGCTGAAATACGTGCACAGCTCATAGCGAACGATTCAGCAATCCCTAAAAGCGCCCATTTCTTTTCGATTTCTGACAGCTTCGATTATCGAAAGCCTTTGATTTTGCACTGTCAGGGGTCAAATACGCTTACGTTGTAGGTAATTTGTCAAGGACTTTGTCGCCTAAACGACCAACCGCATGATCGAAAGTAATCGTCTTGCCTCGATCACGAACCGTAGGGTCGACTTTTTAAAGTCTTCGCCAAGTCCCTTCACAGAATCGTAATGCATACTGACTGCTTATTGGTCAAACATATGTTTTATTTCAATCAATCGATCAGTTTCTATTATATCATTTAGATTAATGTGCTTGAAATAATACGGTGGCCCGAATGGAAAATGGCATATGATGCCCAGATGGGCATGTCGAATTCGGAGTTCTGCTTTGAAATTGAATAATTTCCTATTTATTAAAGACATAAGATAATTTATGTGAAAGTATTACAACACGAAAAACATTGACTAATCTAGATTAATGAACATTTTATATGATTCGGTGGTTAGAACATGATTGATTTTAGATGTTCCTGCTGGAAAATAAACTGGAAGCTTTCAGCATGTGAGATGCTCGCCCTCGTCTGCTTTATTAGAAAATGCCTTTTAAAAGCCCGAAGGAACTCGATGAATTACCTCCATCGTACATCGATCAGATAGATCGACAGTAACTGCGAGAGCAGATAGTCAAGCAGCATCTGTCATCTCAGTGCCTTCTATAGTGGACACCGCTCGTTCGTTTTGCTGGACGAGTAAAAAGCAAATGGCTCCTCCTAGGTAGACTGTTCGAAGGAACTATGGCAAACCGCTCGCTGGCCACTCTTTTAACCAAGCAAGGCCCTTAAAACCTAGAGCTTTAGAAGGAGCCACCGCTTTGTTGATACAGAACTAATCAAAGAATTCGTAGCGCCATCTGAAACTGTACCATATTCTAAAAACAAGACCACTTACTTCAACAAAAAAAGAGAGAAAATCGAAAGGGCAGGTATCCTATTGGTCAACCGCAGCGGATAAGCTAAATTTACTAGTTTGTCGCTTTTCTAGCGGAGTCCTTTATTGAACGCTGCGTTACGTCACGACAAGGAGGAAGAAGCAGAAGTCTCTGAAGCGAACGGAGCTTGCTCACGATGATATCCAGATCGTAGTGCCATAGCCTCTGTGGTCTTCGGGAACCCGTTGCGGTCTTGATTCGAACTCGGGCATAGACAGACTTTGCTTCGTGGTGGCTGCCATCCGCCTGATTGAATACCTAACGACGATACCGCTCTTAAAGCTCGAAACATAAATGTCGTAATGCCGAAATATAGTGTATAGTCTCGAGCTAGCGTGCATGAAATCGTACGAGCGGCTGCTTGCGGAATACGCTCTTTCACAAACATGAAAGTGCGTATTCGATACATTTGATGGCCGATGTGTGAATTTACGTTCGATTGGTTACTATAAATGATAGTATATACCCACTAAAAATAAACGAACTCCCCAATCGTTTAGAAAATGAGGAATTACTAATCGAAGAACTTTATGTATAGGGACGATTTTGGGTTTATTTTAGATGATGCTGAATAGAGCAAAGGAGAGGCCAGACCTTGTTTCGGGTGATGAGTTAGCCCACGCTTCTGTCCATACGCACCATAACCGTATATGAGTCAATTTGAGTTAAATCTGTGATGATTTTGTCTACAAGAAAGTATGTCACAAACTTCATGTAGACGAGGTCGTTCTTTACACTGTAACACTGTAGTCTACAAGAAGAAGTAAAGTAACAAGATAATTCGTTGCCTTCCTTTCATAACCTACTCCCTTCCTATAGGTCACATCGTCAATAATCCTGGTTGCCATAGAAACGTCAACGTGCCAAATTGTTCCTGAAGATAATCTTCATAATAAACCTGTTTAGCGAATTATCTAAGCACAATAATGTTTGCACGGGCAATCTCCACCAATTAAAGCGAAATACTTAATTCTTATTGTTCTCTTTTCTAGTTTCGTTTATCCCGTTGCTCGAGAACTTCTTATACTCTGACACATGAAAGCCTGAGGGTGAAGACAACGCTCAATGTAGTTACCTGGTTGCTGATCGGAGGGAGCATTTCACAATCGACAATGCAATCAGCGAAATGCATATGGCAATGTTTCAAAAAGCAAAGGCAGCGCAGAAAGAACAGAGTTGCTAAACTTGCATTTGAACGTGCAGGTACATGCAAAGTTGACCTGACTGCTGAAGTGCTAGCCAGCGTTCACGTATCTTTGTATTCGAACAACATGTATCGAAAAAAGATGCCCTAACCATTTGCATAGACCGAGCTGCTTCGCGCCTTCGAAGGGCTTACTGCTAGCGGGTCATCTCGACGTCTTGCGTCTGCCAATCCTATAAAAGGGCTCGATGCAGCAGTAGGCAGTTTAGGCGAACATTTTGTAAATGGACGTTCAGCAGCAGGAGGTTGTAAGGGTGTGTATCTATTATTGATGCTTTGGGTGCCTCTCTCTTGGCCTTAAGCTGGAACTTGCCTGGGCCACCTTTCACTGTGCGTCACGTTGAGCCGATAGCCGCTTTTCCTACTTTCGTAGTAGCAAAATTTCTGCATCGATACGATGTGGATTTAACATTCCGCTATTTTGAAACAAGTAGGTCAAGCGGTTGCGTCAGAACAGCTGGCACAGCCTCGATTAAAACGCTGATATCGTTGAATAGGCACACCGAGAAAAAAAACAGAGAATTCCATGTCTCGTTCGCCTGATACTCCTTCTTCTGCCTCTTCTTTTTCTTTCCTTTTTTGCTGACTGTGTCTTTCAGACGCACACATTCGGGGTATTACCAATCGCAGTCATCAGCATTATCGCTAGCTGCATATGGCTCATTGGCTGCACGGCGTTGGGCCGGTTCCGTAAGAGGGCTTGCGAAGGCCGAAGTAGGAAAAGACCAATGGATATCTAGATATCGCTGAATACATTATCGCAACTAGGCCAAAAGCACACAACCCGTGCGAAGTTTTACTGTGGCCTGCGTCCTGCACAGGGAGCGAAAAAAAGAAGAAGTCCGGCGAGACTCTCGGACGCTCCGCCCTGGTTCAGCGACTGCCTAGAACACACGCTAAATGTTCATGTACATGCACGGTCTGTTGAAGACGCGACGACTACGAAAGGAGAACTCACTGACCGTGCATGCTTTACTGGGCAGCGCTTCCACGCAGAGCAAGGTTAGGCGAACAAGCAACTGCTCCTGGGATCGGACATTCCTTAATATCAAATAGCAATTGAGACTTAACTAACTTTCAATGGGCATTTGCAACTAGACGCTCATTAAAAGTTCAAAGCTCGCGAGTGACTGTCTTATATTTCCTGCTAACTTGTTTCTACTTAGCTCTTAGAGAAAGCAGTACGATTGGCCTTCTCCGTGCACAATATGCTTGCTAGAGTCTCCACACAGACCTGATAAAGTGATAAGACTGCTAGGATCTAGCGATGATTGACTGAGGTATTAATAAAATCGAGTTTAGCTAATATATTCGATGCTCCATCAAATGAATCATTGTCGACTATTCAGTAATCGACGAGACATTAACAATAAAAAGCTACAATTTTTTTTTTCGTGAAATTCGTCTGGTTACGCCATCGTGTACTATATTCAATTTGTGTAGGCTGCCTACTTCGTGATTTGTGTGAAAGGCCGTATGCGATGACATCCTTTCTTTGAAAACGAAGTATGAAGCTTGCAACGACTGAAAGATGATGTTTAATGAACTTTTTGCAGCGTGGCAGTGGTTTACCTTGAACAATCGCCTCCTGGGCTTTCACATATCCTATTGTACGTGGCGCCCTCTGTCGTTCAAAAGAGTTATATCTCATCATTAGACACAGCATCATCGCCCTCAGATCCAAATTGATGGCAGGCAAGAGCTTTCTTCTGTAAAAACAAAATCGTTATGTACTCAGCAACTCGTTATGTTCGTTTAACTTTCACATATTATAATCCTACGTAGGCAAAGATTAACCCTATCTCTATGATGATGGTTTGTTTAACCTCAATGATCACTTCAACCATAGGCCTTAGCTTATTGGCCAGTACTATTTGAAACACCGTAAACGGTATGTAGAGCCGATTAAAAGATGCCTTGTCTCTGACTCCTTTCCGTCTTTTTTCTGGCGAGTTTTGCCCATATTACGGTATCCTTTCTGCCGATGGGACTTCCATTTTGCTTATCCTACTCGTGTCGTCGAACCCTTATGTTGTATTACTCAACTTAATTTTCGTAACCTGCCTCACCGCCCTTCCAAACCTTTCTCTCATTTACATGCAGCGTTGTGACCATCGCAGCAGTTCTATGTGTAGGACGTCGTGTGCAACTCACTCATTCGTGCTAAATCATATTAACCTATAAGCCCTGCCCTGTTCGTACTGGTGCTGCGCTTTGCAAGACCGCCACTTCTTAGCCACAGGCTAGGTAAAAGAAGATGAGATGATGTTGAATCATAAATGTCTCGTCATGTCCTTCAACGATCTTTTTTTGTGTGCCGAGGAAAACCCTGGAAGAGCTTTTCTATCTGCAGTTACCATCAAGACAAAAATGATTGGCAGCCTATCACGACTGACATCCTGTGCCACTCAACTCCAAGACCCTCCCCACTCTTCTCTGCACCGAGCCACCGACACACTAAATATAAAAGTAATAGTAGCTTTCCTTTAACGAGTTTCGGTTACAGCCTTTGACAACAAACGGGGCTCCTGGTGAGCAGATCCTACACGATATGCGCGCATTATCCTTCGTCTCTCTTTCATTGTCGACCGGGCTAGTTCACATGCGTCCTTGCTTCCTGAATCGGGCATTATTTTTAATTGTCTTATTGTTATAGGCCTACCCTGATCGTGACGTGGATCGAGTCTAGCCGATAAATATTAAATGAAAGTTACCTGGAGATGCTTCTCCCAGTCTAGTACAATAGGATTAAGTCTCTTGCTCTAGCGCGAGCTTTTATATGCGTACAAAGCGCATTTAGAAACTATGAAAAAAAAGCTATCGCGCCGTCCAGGCCAATTCCATGCGCCTTCCCTGTTTTAATATTTCGTCCTTATTCGGCGTTTTCCAACTATCTCACGGTTACAGATGCGTTCAATTTGCTTAATGTAAACGTTTTATTTAGCTTTTTTAATAAATTTGTTTGTCAAGCAGTCAGTCGAGTAACAAAGTGTTTAGGGCCAATAGTACGGGTCGATTTTTACCTTCGCCATGCGACGCGAAACTTCGCAAGTTAAGCCAAAAAACAAACAAATACATCCAAAGAGTAGTAACATCTTCGGTAATAATAGTAGTCTGTGGTTTTCATTGCAGCGTTCTTCCCTGTGGTTCACTGTCGACCATGAATGTGGTCGAATGTGGCGACACGCATAAAATACGATTTGCTCTTCAATCAACAACAGGGACTCCAGTACCAAATCTCACTGAGACTCATACAAGTCCGAAGAGCTCTGCCGTCTCACTGTGTTAACGCGTGCACTGGCGGAAAGCACGGGGTTTTTAAGTCAAGCAGCTTTTAAAGCTGAAACGTTATTAAAGCTCAGCTGTATTTGAACTTCTCAGACCAGTGCAGTGCCCCGCATCAAACTTCGCTTTAGTGTAGAGGAAGACTCGAGGAAAGGAACTCGTACTCAGTGCAGCCACAATCGAATCTAATTACAATTCGAAGTGCGAAGCTGATGGCAAGGTACCTATGCATACTCCGCTGCAGCATCAGCAGCACCATGCGATTCTACTAATACTTCGTAAGTTAGGTAAAATGGCCAGGTTAATTTAGAGGGCTCGTTAGTGTTTTACGTGTACCGCGTAAAACGCCCAGCGTACTTAAACTTGCCTGAACAATGCTTTATTCATCTCCTGGGGTTTTCCTTGCGTGGGGCACCGTGTCACGACGTGAGCTTACTGCACGCTCATTCGTTTCTGTTACGTGCGCTTTTTACTTTATGTTATACTAGCAAGTAAAGAGACTTCACTCATTTTTAAAGGGGTCACGTTATTGATAGAAACGCGACAAAGTTAAAAAATAGATTATTACTTCGACTTGATACAAATATTTATATATATAAAACGAGTCAGCGGTAGATTGACAAGATTACCAGTTCCGGTAATGTACATCATCAATAACTGCAAGTAAGATCATGACTTTTACAACGATAGTAATTTTTTTCACCTGAGATGAGTGTACCACACTGATTTGTTTTTATGTAAGAAACAATCTGAATGTTCGTTGTTGTCCACTTATCAAAAAGCACAATTAAAGTTCTGTGTTAATCAAGTTATGTCATAAATGCTGGAAAAAATTTTTTCGATACACATTTCTGATGGGCACACACAATCCGAAACTTAAACCTGCCTAGAAAGCAAGCAATATCTTCTACTCGACACGTCGCCTACTTCAAAGACTCTGCGAAGACGACATGTTGGAATAAATATATGAAGGCTAATAATAAAACGGTGGTCAGTCTTTCCATTTTGATACAAAGGTTTCCATTTTGATACTGTTCTATGACAGGCTACGAGGATCCACTTGAGATGTTTCCTTCTATGTTACCCATTTTCATTTTCCCGAGGTCGGAAACTCAGAAGGGGTCTCTGAACATCTTGGAGAAGAGGTCTTGTTTCTAGCCTTTGCATCACGTTTTCTAGATCCCAGTTTCTTTGTCCCTCATATTTCAGTTAAATTACTGACATTGCCACATAGTCAGAGGCAACACGGAACCCGTATAGGATGGAATGCTGGCAAAGACGGAAAAGCACGCTTATGACAATCACAGCGAGAGAAGCTCTATTATAGTTTTTTCGGTAAGGTCAATGATGAGTATTATTTGCCTAATCATCGTCGGGGCATTATTGCATAGCCGCTTTTCCAAACGTTAACAAGAGTGTGGAAAGAGATCATATTCTGGCGGATATCTATGAGCCTTAGCATTATTTGATTTTAAAATCTATTTAATGATGAGGGTGGCACTGGTATATACGGCTTGTGGCCATCTAATGAATGTACTAAAAGAACGAAGTCGCTGATATGCCCTTAAACGTCTTGATTCATTAACGATCATGTAGAAAATCAATGCTTTTGTTAAGATTGACTTGACGCATGCCTTAGATACCTGTAAAAATAACAACGGGCGAAGATATCTAGCACATCAGAGCTGGTTAGGTATATTGAAGATACATTGAACTCAACTATTACGTGATAAAAGCAACACTACACAGCTTTACACTATATCAAAAACGCGGAACCGGTCTATTTTCATCAACTAGCCTAGTCAGTAGGTATGTATCTCTTATATAAAAAAAGACGGTCGTGAGCGCTCACTTGACCCTGTAACCCTTGTTCGTTGCACCGCAAGTAATCGTGCAGGTCAAGGAAGGTAGAAACAGGTCTACTGGAAGGACACCAGAAGATTACCGTTCGTTACGCAGGTTCTGTATGTACAAAGACGAATGCAGTAACGGAGTGTAACGACAACTAACTCACGATGTCCCCACAAATCTCCAATCGGCTTGTGAGCCATGCAAAAAGATTTCAGAAATACAATAGACAGATAGAGAGGGGACAGTAACGCCTAGGAGACTTAGGCAGTGTGGCAGGAAGAGTAAAGCGGCGTGGCCCTGCATGCGAAATTGATGTATTTCATTGACTTATTTGGCTACGGATAATCCTCTACTAATCTCGGAAGTAAAAGGTTTAACGACAAGGGACTTTTTGGTTATTTAGAAGCTTCAAACTGGCTAGTTGCTCAACCAATGTTAGACTCCTGCGACGACAGAGTTAAGACTCAAGCCCCACTCTTTACTTCGACGTGATTATTCTTTCATGGCTGGCGCTTTGCTCATTGACCCAACAGACCAAACCACTAACCGACAAGAAGTCCGCTAACTAACCGGCGGCAGGGATTACTACATTATAACTTTGTTAAAGGCCTCAACTTCTCTGCAAGGTATGCTTACACATCTAGGCCTAGCGACAACCAAAAATACATAGAGAGAAAACAGCAACCCCTTCCTATGGTCCGCAGTAGAGGCCTGATGGATTTTTATGGACTCAACCGCTTGCTACTTAACCGGTTTTGAACGGCTACAGTTCCTCAGGTTGGGTGCTTTTACAGATGTGGTCGCCTTCCTGGTGAACCGTGTCCGCACAGAAACAGAGGGCGAACTGGGATGAAGGGTAAGCCAACATTTGAGCTTATCTTTCGAAACAATGGTCTTCTACCTGGCTGAGATCGTTTGTTTCTTAGCACTCAAGACTCATTCCAGCGCCATATAAACCGATATCTCGTCCACCTGTATCCTTCAAAATTGACTTGACATCCTGAGTGAGAAATTTTAATTGAGCACCATATATGAATGTATTCATCTATCTACTCTTAGCCATTGCGGCGTTGACCATGCTATGCACCTATGTGGGCCTCCTGACTTTCGCCTGTTTAACTCTATTGCCAAAAAGATATCGGATATCTGTTGAATACGAGCAGATTGCTAGCCTTCTCCCGTATATTCGTGTGGATCTTCGTTGCACCCTCGATTCATTACAGCGTAACGTAAAAGTGCGTTGTGTGAATATGCCTCTACTGTTGAAACAAGCGCTGCCAAGAAACGTCACCTACTCCATACACATTCGGCCATTCTGAGTCATAAAAAAACCGCCAGAATAAGCGTTCCATCAGGAAGCAGGCAGACAGGCAGTCGTTTAATGCATGTCTACTCAGGCGAGTATCCTAGTGACTTACGGCCTCGTCGGCAGGTAAAAGGGACAGCTGAGATATGATTTCTCGTAGGCTTTGGTCTCTCCGTGCCGTTTTCCAGTCTAACATGTCGCCAACAACGTTTCTTGCCTTCACTTGTAAGAAACGGCTGGCTTGGAACGCAGCGGCGTCACGCTATATAAAGCACTCGCCAGATGCCGGTCTGTAACTGGGGCGAAACAGCTAATTGGACAGCGACTGAAGAACAGAAAACAGATAGGCGCATACGAGGAAGTGTTTTCAGTTTGTCTACTAAACTGCAATGCCATGCGTCGGCAATGGTTAGTATGACACCATGCATGAAAAATTGTGTAATAGATTAAGCGTTCGATACCACCAAAAGCTTCGTTCGCTAATATGATAATAGGTTGTCGTTAAAATGGTGTGATTACCTGTGTTATTATTATGTTATTACGTTTTGTATTAATAAAAATTATATGTACAAAAATTACATCCGAGCGCTAGCGTTCAAGCCAAGCATTGGGAATGGTGTTTGACATGTGTTTTAATATGCAGAGGTATTTCGTATGGGTATGTCGCATTGCAGATTCATTGACTAAGTGTAGAACAAAGGCATCTATGAATATGTGCAGAACGAAACTTGATAGACCTGAACTTACTAATGATTTTGAAAAGAAACTATATCTTAAGGTTGTTTGTTTCTTGATTCAATAACTGCACCATTGTGAATTTCATCATAGATAACGTAGCGTGACTCGAGCCTTAGCTTATCAGGATGTGCGCGCGTAACTGGGTATATTACCGTATTATTTACCCATAATCTGGGCAGCGTTTTTTGAACAGGTGGCTTCTAATTAGCTTGGAGAAAAGATAGAAAAAGTTGAGAAAGCTATAGGATAGGTTAACGTTATACAATATTTGCCAGAAAAGATGGCAACAACACTCGTGTCTTGACGTTTTAGAAGCATATGGAAATTTTGACTAGCTCACGTGCATAGATACCCAGATCTGTAAGTTTATTGCAGGCGGGGTTTCCTGAAGACGGCTTTCGCATAATAAACACAGGATTGAAAGTGAAGACAGGGCTTTAGCCACTTGTCGTCCTAACGCGGTCAGTGTTGTCCTTTCGAACCCTAAATCTCTTTGCAACACTGTAAAGACTCTTCAGCCAGGCAATGCTTTTATATAATTCTCGAGCCCGTTTGCTAAAAAGAATCTTCATGTTTTTTTAATCAATGGCACGTGAAGAGTTGAAGCGGGCTTCAGGTAAAGTTCTTCAAAGTCGAATTTGCTTGAGACGAGCAAAATCCACAAGGGCTGCGTTCAGATGAAACGCCAATTTGTGGATAGTCACCTGTGCGAGCACTCGAATCAACGTTCAATGCACATTCAAGTGAAGAATCCCTTTACACTTTCATTACATAGGGAGCAGGGTGACGAACACGATTCAAAATGTTAATCGATGGTACAATGCGACCTGTCCGATAAGCGCCGGTAGAAAGTTAATCTTCAGTATTGCAACAACACTTTTTCCTTATTTATTAGTTATTATTGTTTGAACGTTTGAAGACGAGTGTTTTGCGCGAAGAGCTGACTCGGACAGCCGAGGCCAACTGAAGCCTGCGAAGGCCAATGATCGTTTGTTGTGTCCTCCTCTGGTATTTAGTTCACCCGCGTTATTGGTTAGCCGATCACAGGGAACCCGTAGCACTATCGGAGAGGTTTTGCGATGGATTTTAAGTTATTTTGTTTTAAGTTTTCCTGGAACAATTTTTAACAGATATGAACCTTTCAAGTGTTGCACGGTTTTTCCGGATTCGATTCTTTTCCGTCAAAGATTTTTTCTACCGTCAAAGACATTGTTGACATGGCATATGTCATAACTTATCGATTACGTTTATTCATTTCAATTCAACTATGTCTGAGATTGAGTTGTTTGGGAAGGCTACGCTTTAGCAAAGCGAACTTGCTAGCACCATCAGACACGGTTTACATTGTTTGTTCACACCTTTCACCGCTGCCATTTAGACTACATCATCATCTAGGGGTATAACAACGTAGGGTAAATCCGCAGAGTTAGTCGTATGCCCGTACTACGTACACGTGCCAAACTGTGAAGCAAGATCGCCATTCCCAGGAGATTAGAGAGACGTTTGTCGGAATCGATGCGTGTACTATGCAAGTTTACGCCGATGTCAAATCAGGAAGGTAAACGTAAAGACGATTTGTCCAAGGTAAGCGATGCACCAAATCGTACATGTATATGCATCTATATAGAATACTATATTATATGGAGATACATGGATTGGTGGATAGTAACTATAATGGGTAAAAGAATGATTGAAAAAACAAACGTGCATAAAGAGACCACCTCAATGAGTAAACACAGATGTCTTCATTGATGCACACAGGCACAGCGATTCTGAACGTACCCCGCAATAACATTGATATTTAATTATCTGACCCAAACACTTTCAATGCCAAATCTTCGTATAAGTTCTATAAAAATATGGCCAATAATGCCGACTGGATTGCTCTTTAAAATTGCTTGCAAAAAGCCTTCCTTCTAGCCGTTCACCAACCTCTTTAGCTTGGTTTTTACCCTTCACCAACTTTTTTCTTGATTGGAATTCTCATCTACGTTTGTCTTCTTCCAGGCATCGCTTTTCATAGTTCTGCAAACGTGTGCTTTGCCCATTTATCCCTTCTGCTAGCCCTCCTTAGATCTTCGAGAATCTCGGTGATTCTAATTCGTTTCGGATAGCCGTTCGTTGTCTGAACATTGTGCCGGTCCTGTCTTCATGAAAACGACCTAGAGCGAAGTCGGTTGCAAAAGCGCCGGCAGACACCATGGCCTCTAAGACTAAAGCTTCGAGGACAATCTTTGGACACCGCTAGTTTGTGTCCGAGCTGCCTCATAGACATGTACTCACAGGCGGAGGCAGAGGACATACACAGAGACTGCCATCATTGGTTCCAATATGACTACACCTGGTAGCGTACCTTTTTTTGTGATGCTGAATAGTTCAACTCGACACGGGGCAAAATTCGTTTCATAGGCTTGTGTGCATAGGTTACCCGCTGCCTTCCCTTACCGTCTAGCTCTTTTTGAAGGTAACGTTAATTTCTTTTTAGCTGCAGCTCTAGCAAATACAGTGAAATATTCAAATCTGTATCGAAGCCTTAGGCAACGCGGCGTGTGGTGGCAGCAACACTAGTCGACAGCAACTGGTGGATGGCAGAGTCGGATATAAGGCATCGTTCGGGCAAAAGCGAACCCTTCTTAAACTCGGCGATTCTGTAGAAAGGAAAACGAAATAGGGGGATTCAACGTCGTGTATCAGTACAAACAGGCTAGAATTACTGCAGTAGAGATACACCGCCCTTTGGGATGTTGATTTCCAGGCAAGTGAAACGTGCCTCGTCCAGTTTGGTACGCTGTGAGGTAAATAGTCCCGTATTAGGACGCAGATTAAAAAAGCCTTGCTTTCATTCCAATCCGTTCCCGCACTATAAGTGGAAAATAATCTTACAAAGTGAAGAAGCGTGTTTGAATTCGCTGGAAACAGAAAAGTAGCAATGGGTGAAGGAGGGGCAAGGTGCTTCCAATTTTCAGGCCCTCTGCTCCGTCGCATTGTCGAGGCAAGTGCCAACAAAACACAGCCAAATAGAATGTGTGCATGTATAGAATGGCAAAAGAAGCAATGGCTGGAACAGAATAAGTTGAAAACAAAATTACGTGTACTCAAAATCTTACCACGCTACGAATGATCGGGTTTCCCAGGGTATCAGCTAGACGAAACATGCACAGCTTCATGATTAGATGTACATTGCATTATAACGTAGCTGGCAAATCTTGATAATTACCTTGGTAGTCTTCGCTTGTATCCACCGTAAAATTCGAATTCAAGCTTAAACGTATTTTCCTTTAAAACTCGTTGTAAGCCCAATATCGGCAATTGGTTCCATTTGGCATAATAAATAAGGGACAGTCTGGCTTTTATTAACTGAGGTTTGCTTAGATTATCTGTACGGTTACCTCTGCACAAGAGCCACTTTTGTGTTGCCATTGGCGCTGAATACTAAATGTATGACTTGAACCTCTCCTATATACGTGCTGCACACAACATATTATGTGTAATGGTAGTGCCCCGGGGCGCTATCAATAAATTGGGATTTGTGTGTGCTGATCTGGTTAGTTGCCAGCCTTGGTCGACCAGAACAGTACAGTGATACCTTTCAGCCTGCCCCTTCTCGATGTATAACCCCACATTCCTACATATTATACAAGCTGGTTTATGTCGCTGAGGCAGAATTATGCTCTCCAACAAAGAACGGAGAACCTGATCAGCGGCGGTACCGGAAAAACAACAACTATAACCGATTATGTTTGTCCAATATTTATTACGGTTCAAATTGCCAGTCTACGATACGTGTCTTCAACGAGACTGCCTGAAGTATTCTAGATGCAATACGGAGCTAATAGGAAACAACTCAGGAACAGCAGTTTCGCTTGTATATAAGCAAATAATAGATCAAAGGACGATAAAAGCAGGATTCATCGAACGTAAGTTGATGACCGACCGCTTTGGACAAACAAACCATAACCCATCAACCAAGACAGTGAAGTCGAATCAACCCATAATAGAACCACTTATTTGTTGAAAACTATCTCTTCAGCAAAGAAATTGCTGTCCTTTGAAGTGCTCCAAACCCTCCAGTCGTTCAAACCTTCGATCCATCGAAGCACCTATGCATCGCTTCACTTTATGTGCCTACATTACCTATACCCTCCAGGAGCAAGCGTCCACCACAGTACAAACTCTGAAGCTTCGTATATTGAATAAGCCCGCATCTTCACAAAGCATTTCAAGGCATTCATAGATATGTGGGTGTAAGTCAGGTGGGTGAGGAAGCCTCAGGACCACCTTACGCGTAAAGATCCACTTAACAGAAAAGCGACTTGGAAAGTTTTTTAAGAACTTTCTTTCTACGAGAAGAAGCAGCCACCGACAAGCTTCAGTGTGAACACACGGAGAACACGAAGTCGGCCGAACTCCAACCCTATCGGCCGTCAGCATTGATGAGAAGTGCCCGCTGCCAGAGTATCTAGTTAACGCGCTTATGTGTTCGTATTTGTATTTGACTAAACAGTGTGCTGAAATACATGTAAGCTCCCTTCCGGGATTGTCTTCATTGAAAAATTGAAAGTATAAAAATTGTAAGCGTTATCTTTAACTGATAACGAGAAGGATGGAAAGGACTCTACACTTCTTTTTGCGACTCGCCTTGCCAGCACAAGTCACCTCCGGTGGCGAAGTGCTTGCCCTGTTGCCCTGCGTTAGCGATAGGCACAAGCTATAAGCACCGAAAGAGAACCATTGTTCAGCGCTTTGAGCGACCAGCGACGTAAAGAGCTCGCTTGTACCAGCAGCACATTGAAACTGGTCAGCGTAGGCAGAAATTCCCTTTAGTTCGGGGAATACGCCTGCCCGCTATCGTCGTTGTCGAAGAAGTAAAGCTGCACTCACCGCTATAGCAATTACTCGTGCTGCTGCTGCAAATTTTTACAAATGAGTCCTATCCTATATAATGGCTTGATCTAAAGTCTTGTAGTCGTATTGCCAAGGTTACCGTGGTGGTGATATCGTATCAGTAGGTGGTGATCGCCTAATCTCTGCGTAAATATATCTTCAACTAAGAGTGTATGTATTATAGAGAATTCTCTAGTACAAAACAATGGGTACGCCAACTATATAGTTACATAACGGATCTTATTCCATCCATAAGGGCCACTCAGTATATCAGCAGGGCAGAACTCAGCTGGTGTAGTGCAGACGATTATATCTAACTATAGCGCTAAGCTGGTGCCATGGCCTTTACTAAAGTATTCTATAAAGTATATTCCTTTTGACTGACAAATGATTGACGACGAACTTTAGCCGCTTTATTTATCTCACTTCAGTGCTTGTGCATATAGTGATTATACATGTACGTGTTATAATCACGAGCGTAGTTCGTAGAAAAAGCAGACTAACAACAGTCTAAGCAGCACTTGTCTTAGTTACGCGAAGCGCGCGCAAACCGACTTTCATGAGATACGTTGACCCCTTAGCATTCACGTACAAGACAAAGGTAGACGAGGTGTTTCCCTTTTTCTTTGTTTTTTCATCCGCACTTTCGTATTGCTACTTGTGTCTGATATCATAACTCTGCTGTCCTATTGGGTACTAAAAACAATATTTCCTTTTTCTACAGCTGCATGTATCTCGGCGTAGCTGGACGCCCGGCACCGTTTCGTCCCATTGTCACGGGGCGAAGGCTGATGGATAAGAGAACAATAGGACAAGGCGGCAGCGGCGCCATCAGCTGCTAGCAGTGCGTGCGGCGTGCAAAAGTGTTTTAGCAAAAAGGCAAAACAAGCTGAGTGTCACGTCATCCAGGAGGGCACTCTTTTTACATGACAGTACAGTAAGTCTAGTAGCAATGGCAGCAAGGGCTCGTTATGATCGCTAGAGATGTTATGGTGGCTAAACTACGGCCTTATGGCCCAACGTCACCCGTCTTAAACTACCCTGTACTATCCTGCTTCGGCGTACTGCTTCTTCCTTTCTCTTTTACCCCTCAACGCCTCCTCCGTGGCCCATTCGACAATCGTGCCCGCTGCGCGTCCTTGACAACTACCAGGATCCAATAGCAGCAATGGTAGCGACTGCTAGTAGCAGCAAGTGCGGGCTGTCTTAAATTGAGAATGTCCATAGTAGGATGAAACAAACGGGCTCTAAAAAAGGGTGACTTGGTCCGTGCTATGGTTTGCCGGTGGCGAGATAAATGAACAAGCCCAAACATTGACCTTGTTTAGGGCTGGTAATAAAAATGAAGGGACGGGCGGATAAACCCCCAACAGAGTGGAGGTTACCGATGTGTGGAAACAGTGCTGCCTGTTAGGCAAAGAAGCTGGCAAAGAAGGCATTTGGAAAGGTTTAAGACTTCGAGCCGGCGATGGCCGTTCTTCCTAGCCTGCAGGAGCACAATGACTTGTCAGCGACTCAACTTCATACCTTCGTTAGAATTATTGAGATGTTCATAAATGACCGACCCTCACGCTAGTAGGCCTTCCTTAAGGCTCACTTCCAAGTGCGTTTTTACTTTTGCGGCGTCTCCTCTTCTTATAAATGTAGTTGTAGCGTGTGACACGAAAATCTTACTTAGTACTATTGCAGTGATCTTCACTGGCCACCAATAACGTCATGTCGAGACGGCACGTTGGCAGCCGAAGAAATGTTCCAGCCGGCTCGTCACACTGTACAGTGTCGTTGACGCAATTGAAAGAGCAAGATGACGTCATGTACTGTTATTAACTACAAGGACGATTTTCTTTTGGCGCCTGGCAACGTTGGCCACTAGGCCTGTATGGCTTGATAGCTGTATGGTAAACATAGCTCCACGGGCACAATGTACTTAACCGAGAAGCGACAACCCCGTTCAATTAACATGCTTCATCTGCAAACCAAATTAGAATACTGCTGCCGTTGCAGCGACCCCACATCATTCGAAAATACCTTGGAATAATAGAATTACTTGTGGCGGAGATGCTCAACGTATCAGCTGTTTGATTTTTACGACGGCTAGGAAAAGAAGTGCGAAAGAACCTAAGTCGAAGAACTCTAGAACTACTAGAAGTCGGCATGTTGACACATGTGTATTGGTGAACATTTTAACTCGAGGCGTAATTCATCGTCAGGCAGGCTATTGAGTGGATTCTGCGAGCGACTCGTGTGTCTCGTCTGGCGGGAACAATCTCAATGGTCTCACACAAAAATATGCTCAGCCGCTATACGGTACATAATGCATAGCATATGGGATATGTGCTGGTCCATAAGTATTCCTTTACTTCCCTACTTATTAGAACTTTATTATTATTTACTCGTACCCAAATTATTCCTGTGTGCTCATCCTTTTACAAAGCAGAACACAGAAAGATATTGAACGGAAAAGTTAATATGTATTAATAGGTATGAGTTACACCGCCGTTAATGTCAAAATCCCATTGAGCCTGTCTCCAAATTACATTTCATGTGGTTCACATATATTTATTTACAATACATATCGATATATTAGAAGTGTACTTATTCGTTGCCGAGTGCTACTTGTAGATGTGCAGATGTTTACATGGAACGTTTTTCATTTCTAAGATTTTGTCTTGTCGTCATCGGGAAGCCATTTTTTTCCATAAAACTTTTCCATACAGTTCTATTTGTGGTTAAAGCATTGAGTCAGCTCCCTACAACCGCAAATCTAGCTTATTGTTCTTCATCATTGTATTGCGACTCAAGCATAGTCATATTGCTCAAATCCTCGCGTACCTATTGCACTGGGCATTTACCAGTATTATCATTTCTACGGCTATAATTGCTATAATGCTTCCTGCACAAAGACATCTACCTCGTTATAGCAGCTATCATCAAAATTCATGGTACAGAAATGATACCAGCTTAGTATCACCGACGGCAGTAACCGCGCACCTTTCTTGTGGTCAACTATTGGCCCTTAACACGAACGGTACCAAGACAGAGCGGCTTACCTTGAATACGTATTGTCCGCTATCGTTAACCCGCGCCCGTATTCTCACGAATCCACTAGAATCTACACTGAATCATCTGCTAGTCCACTTCCTGGCAATGGCAGGCGTTCCGCTTATTTCAAATGGTTGGCGGGTCAACGACAGCAGCGCTTATTGCGGAACAACTTCCCGTATCATATAAATGTCCCAGACAGATAGGTAACCGAAAACCAGAAAGGGGCGACAAGCTTCGACCTTTAAAAGCGCGGTTATCGCTGCCGACCTGTACACTATGTCGGTGCGTAACTACCGAAATGAAGTTGTGTATCTAATCTTAATGTAAATGCTCGCTAGGTACTAAGCATGGGGCCCTTAAACCTCTCAGGATGTATTTGCTGCACAACCCTTCTTGCTCTAGATCCGCCCGTCTCTGTGAGTCTTACCTTAATCTGTGAGGCGTTGTTGTAAGGCCTGTAAGGATAGGCCATCTTGCAATCCCATTCGGCAGTGTACTTTGGTTCCCAGCGCTTGTATCTATTTCCAGTTACATCCAACCGGTGCTATGCGTCGTTGTTGAGGCCGACGTCTTAACGAGGCCGCTTTCCCTCGCCTAAGTCTCCCGGCCCCCAAATAATGGCTCCAGTCTCATGTCTAAGTAGGCAAGAAGTGTTTGAGCGACGGAGACGCTGTAACTAAACACAAGCGTGAGCCCTCCGATACTGTGTAGCATCCGATTGCAAGTGGAGCCCCGTCGCTTCTTAGTGGCGGAGATGTTTTTAGTGGTTTAGACGAGCGCAGCAGCGACACTTTCAAGGAGATCCTTCAAACGAATTGCAGATAAAGCAATTCCTTAACCGCTCTTATGGTTGCGAAGTGTGCACCAAAATCATAATGTCTTTGCTATGTGTACAAAAGTTTCGCCGACTGATTTAGTAAACAGGGAGCTACTGACATTGCTTTGTTTCTCTGCTCATTAATCAATCAATCAATCGATAAATTAGGAGAATTTCAATTTCAAATTCAAAGGAGCTAAGCATTCTATTTATCTATAACCTACTTAATTCCACTATGGACTAGTTAATTTTGTCGCCGTGTGTATTTCCATGGTTGATAATAGATAGTGAGGCTTTTGAGCTTACAGTACAAACTTACTACACATATCTAATTTTGTAGTAATGTCGTACGTTTTTGCGCTGAATAATTTTGCAAGCTTCATATACGAAATAATAACGCTGTTCTTGAAAAGATCTCACAAACGCTTTTGGGCTGCCGTCTGCCATCTTACATCGGACTCGATTTCCCTCAAGCCCGCCACAACACTTATGCGCTTTTTATCATAAGAGCAGCTACCGCCTCTACATCCACCCCAGTTCCAGAGGCAGCAGCAGCAGCAGCAGCAGTAGTAGAGTAGCAAAGAACAGAATACAGGAATACGCACTTATGGCCCCGATGGCTCCGTTAGCCGGAATTGAAGATAAAAGTTGTGAGTGACCATTACCCAGCCCCACAATTCTAAAAAAGTGGCCCCTTGGCTACTCCCGTAAACTTACTCGTACGGGCATGACCGGAGCGAACGGCAGTGGCGACGGTTGCCCTTGCTTCTGCAATGATGGCCAGGGCAGAGTAGGAGCTATCACATCGTTCTTCGACAAGTCAGTACCGCCGAAGGTACGGGAACCCACTAAGGTAGCGGCTTCCACACGGCAGTGGAAGCTTTTCCTCCGAAACAGAAGTGGCTGAGGAAGACGGCAAGGGTACTTGTAGATGCTCCGCAGCGGAGCTGAGCCAGCGGATGAAATATCATCGGATCATACCAACCCTTTAAACAGCGGGAGCAGCCGAAATGCGTTCTGCTTCTCTAAACCCAAATTCAAATAGGTTGGTAGGTCAAGAAGACCGCAGCAATTCTTCCCTGACTACTTTTCTTTTATCAAGGGCGAGGTCACAAGGAGTACTAGATAAGACAGCTGCAATCGCTACAACACACCGAGCAGCGTCATCTTTTATGTTAGTGGTAGCAGCAGCCGAAACAGCACGAGTAGGAACCACGCAAATACGTTAAGCCCTCTGCAACTCACCGCTTTGGCCATTGTTTCTCGCATAAATCCGTTAGTAGGCAACCTGATGAGGGCGATAGGACCCATGACAGTAATAGCCTTCCAAGCTAGTTGGCTTGGCCTGGCCTTCAACTACACTCTATTTTACTGTGTTTCGCCTTTGCAAGAGCGTTCACTAGATGCCGGCAGAGTTTGATGAGATTGTCGCAGTTGCCATCGTTTTTTTCTGCCAAATAATTGCCATGTTCTTTACTCATGTACACTAAGGTTGTATAGGCATGGCGTACTGCGGCCTACTTGAAATTCTTATTTACACAGCAGTGATTAGACCTCGTATGGGTATGCTATCTAGGTAGCCTGTAAAGTGGCATATAAATCCGCCGAATAGGATCGAATGATCTGAATAAGCCCCAACTCAATATACGCCTTTCTATGTGGGAAATATCCGCTGGCCTGCTTCAATCGCTGTGGTTGTTCCTTGCGAGCATAAACGCCACAAATGTTCCAGTTATACCGATCTAATACCGATATAATCGAAATGGATATTCCTTGTCTGGTTGGAGCCGGTTGTTTCTTCCTGCTTTATTCCATACCACTGCAGTTATCTTATTGCGTTTTCTGCCGTAGAAGATCTCGCACATGCTAATCAGTAAGTATTAGCCCAAACGGCATTAAACATGTTATCGGTAGATCATAAGCGCAACGTGCCGGATGACTATAATAGAATTACGCTTCTTGCGTCTCAATAAAGAAACTAGACCTCATGATTGACCTACAAAAAGAATGTACACATATGGAACCAGTGTACGAATGATTGAAGAAGGTCCGTAACCAATATATAAACTGTGGAAAACTTGATAAGCAAACGCCACGGCTTGCAGGCACAGCATTATCGTTCGGTTGCTGTATAAAAAAAGCCCACAGCCAGAACCGGGCAAATAAAACAAAAACGAGTCCTCTACAGGGACAGAATCGTCTGTTGTCTCCGAAACATTCTGTTTTGCTCTCAGTTACGTTTCTTAATAGCTGTATTCGGTGAAGTACGTTCGAGGGCTCACGGTACTTATTAGCCTCGACAGCAGCAACCTTCGGCCGGAGGACCACTCCGTAGATTCTAACTGTTTTACATGTCTGGTACCCCTTGTTCTAATCCGCTTATGCTGAGGCTACAAAAATCTCATGGTAGTCGAAACGATTCCTGCAGTGTACGTAGTCGGAATAATAGGACTATTGGTCTGCCCGTGGTGGCGATGGCAGCGGGAACGCCATACATTTAATCAGGTCTAACATGCGCCAGTCCGCGAGTTTGTGGGTTCCGCTTCTAATATAAACCTTTAAACTCTCGATTCTTGCTTTCAAGATAGCTTTGATTTAAGGTCTAGAAATCTAGACTTGAACAAAAACCATCGTTACATTTATGATCGCGAACGAGGCCACATTACGTAATATTATAGATGTCCTCTAGATCACATGGTCTTTTAGCATATAAAATAGTAAAAAACTGACTTTCGTAATAGAGATATTATTAGTATATTAGATATTTACATTAGTTTGCTTCCGCGAAGGGAAATCATGCCTACAGTTGATTGAGTCACGTACCGGCACCTCACGGCTGACAACCTGTGACACCGTCGGTCTATCAACAACCATCAGTTGAAGCAGGACATCACAATAATAAGACCGAAAAGTCCCTAACCTCTCGTTAGAGTGCACAGACCTTCTAGTCAAATCACGTTAATCTGCCTTCGATACTGCTTCGTATAAGTTCGATGCCAACTACTATATGAAGTTCATAAGGTAATGCTACCGTGAGCATCGACGAAAGCCGAGAGAATCGAGTCAATCGAGAAACAGGCAATAAAATTTGCCCGTCAGCGCACGAGCCCACAAGGGTTCATTATTTATCTAATTACACGTACATGCTTATCATAGATTATTAGAAAGGGGGACAAACAGATGCGCCGATTGATGCTCCCTTCCTGCTTGTGTATAATATATACCAATTTCGTCGCCAAGTTTCTTCTTCTTGTGTGCTTGTACACGCTCTGGTTGTACATGCGTTTTGCATTCTGTAACTGTTCGCTTGCATCCGATGGCAGCCAATCTATATTCATTTTTCTTGGCCCTGGACAGTCCCAGGGATTTGTGAGGTACAGGCATAGAAGCATTTCCATGCGCAGTCGGTAGCCGCGATTGCTCTTTCAATTTTCCTCCACTATACGTTGTCTCATTTCGCGGCCTTTAAGCTTGCCTCTCAAGTCTAATCCAGTTCGCACGGAAAGTATCTCGCAGAAGCGGACCGACTCATCTAGCAAGCAGCCTGTTCCGAAGTGAACCGAATAGTCAATACCAGAGAGAAATAGAGCGCCATCCACGTCCACACATGCCGTACCTGGAGCGCTGCCAACCGGCAAACGCCATCAAACGCAACAGCAACTATAGTGGACCTACTGGTGGCAAGTTCAAGTGGCTGGAAGCCACCTGAACTTTCACCACACCTGTACTAAATGCCGCCGCAGATGCATCTGACATTTAATGGCGTCGCACCGCGGTCAGCAGACAATATCATACTGTCCCTCTCGCTATCAGGCTACCTACTCCTATTTTCACTCCGTATCCTTACTCTAATGCCCCACACCGAGTTTACAGCTGGCGCAATTGCGGCTAGCACCCGCAGTTTGCCCTTCGACACCACCTTGCCGGAGCAATATTGGTAGAGGTAATTAGAATAGCACCGATGCCAATTCTGATTCTACTGCTGCTACGGCCTCACCCCAGACATTGGGGATCGATCAGCCTCGTAACGAGGAAGTCGCCTGCTATCTATTTCCTCTCAGTCTGCGCAGCGTTGCCAAGGAAGAGCCCGCCAGGAGCAAACTCTGATCTAGTTCAGCGCACCAGACTGCCGTGCAAACTACAATTTAAAGCCTAATTTATTTTTTCCTTCTTCTCATCCTCTATAACAGTTCCTTGATGAGCCTTGGTGCTCGAAATTCGGCCCGACTTGACTCGCTGTGACCCCCCCCCCCCCTTCGTTTGTAATATCTAGCTCACCAAATGGAGTGGTAGGTGGAAGAGCTGTATGCGCCTGTAGCCCATCCGTGCTAGCATATAGAGAGCACGGCCAATGACGTTGTAGTGTGTTAGCCTCATGGTATCAATGTTCGATTCAATCGGTCCTTTGTGGAGATAGAAAGCGGATGGGGTGGTGCGTGATTTCCATGCATGATTCCGCCAACCGTGAGGCCTAGGACCCCATTTATTTGGCGCGATTCAGGAATTCAACCTTTGGACAGAAAGATTCGAAACAAATAGCAAAGGCAACATATCTCACAGTTGTGTCGAATAAACTCTAAAGAGGCTGGGTGAGCTGTGGGTGAATGATCACTGCCATGAGCGGCCGCTGCGTGGAGCGTCAAAAAGACAGACACAATAGACAACTATCCCAGTTGAATTAGGCGGGTTTCCAAGAAATTGTTGGTTTTCCTCTTGCGTTTGTGTGAAGAAGCCAAAGCACCAAGTGCGTTCCAGCACTCAAAAACTTCCGGTATACGGACCTGATGAGGGTATCATTTTGTGAATATTATTTGCCCGTATGTGGATATTATCATATGTTAGCATATCGAATATCATGGATCTGATTGTTGAGCCACGTCTGCATTCTTAGCACGAGCAGAAACACGCTATAGCTTACGTGCCATCTTTTTAATTTAACAAATGGCAAAATGAAGGATATAACAGCAAACGCAAGTGAGTAACGAAGCGATTTGGATGAAGTTCATAGATTTGAAACTTACTATCTTTCGCTCTCAAATATCTCAACTATTGTCCAGATTTATTGGAACCACCCGGAAAGAAGGTCAGATTTTTCTCCAGCATCTCCCTTCTCAAGTTGTGGTCTTCTCATCCGATTCGCAAGTAATGCATGTTGAATTCTACTGTCCGTGCTCGCCAACATCCCTTTCGCGGTGATTTCTTTGAAAGATCCATGGACTTTAGCGATGCCGCTTCTGCTTGATTAACGTCGACGGTCTCGAACGGGAAATGTACGCGAATTTTCAACGTTGAGCTCGATACTGCTTTTTGCTTGCAAAGTCAGCCTCTGATTTGGCCTGAAGAGGGCGAAAGCACTTAGTTTTACGTTTTAGCTTAGAACTGGAAATCCCTAAAAACCGAAGGAATGGCCGTGTACACAACGTAAGATATATGCACACGCTAATTCGTAGAAGCACCAACCAGCAGAAAAATGCACGCAAGATAACTGTGTCACTATCTAGCCAACGGTAACTGTAGGTTTGCTTGTCAACTTTTGCTTAGCGTAGAGCCTTGAGGCGAATTTGGAATTGAAACTTCCCCTTTTTGCCACCCTTCTCAGTAGCGACGTTGCGGAAGGTTCGGATGCGTCACGTCAGCTCTCGCAACGAAATGTAATAGCTACTACAATACGACATAGACCAGTGGAACTTGCAGACATACTTCTTGCCTGTGTAACCCTTACGCACGGTTGTACCGGCCGGGCCTTAACGCCAAGGAGAATGTCGGCCGTGGATGTCGACGGACGGTATGCGTTTGTGAAACGATTCCCCAAGCGGAGGTTGGCATCCTAACGTTACGTTTACGCTACACGACAAACGAAGGTGCGCCATTGCCGTTATGCTTTCCGTAGTTCAGCCGTTTACCCTCGGTGATGAACGTATGGTGAAGGAAAAATTCGCTGGACCACCCCAGGTCCCAATTTCGCGGCCGTGGCTGAAAGCTACGACTTCTCTTTGAATATACACACGGCAAAACAGGTACGTAAGAATCATACAGAAGCGTTAGCACAACGTATCGAGCTTTTGCGTTCCCGCCAGGCTGGGTCGCACACTTCCCCTTTGTATGTAAATGCAATAGGTGGCTGTACATATACTGTGTACCAGTTTATAGGAGCAGTGCAATGGAGCAAAAACGGAACGTTCTCTTTCCAGAAATGGCTACCGCAACGACGACAGCGCCAACGGCAGCCGCGAGCACACTTATAAGGGTGAACGCGAATAGCAGGATTGGCGCCTTCGCTCGAATGACTGAATTCGTTGTAGCAATATCACTACCAGCAGTGGTAACAGCAGCAGCAATCAAATCAATGCCACGTTGCGGAAGTGTTCAACTCAATGCTTCTCTCGACAACGAAAAAAGCTGGGTCCCGTAGTCAAAAAGGATCCATAATCAAACATGCCCAGCCCGTCTGCGGATGGCTGGCACTATCAACAAATGATAGCTATGCTTCGTAAACGGACGAAGCTGTTATGTATCCGCGCTGAAATGTTGTTGTTCGAAACCCTTCTGTACATGAAGTTGCCACATTCAGATAATTTTAGTCGCAGAAAACAAAGTCTCTTGGGAAACAACTCGGACGCATCGTTTCTTTCGGCTCTTATTTTCATATATGTAAAATACGTACGTACGTACGACTAAGGTAACTATGATGTTCAACTACCCTTACAGCTACTTATTCTTCCAATGAAAAATGGTTCTTTTAAAATCATAGGTTAAAAACAGCAATGAGTTTTAAACTATCCTAGTTTCACCGTAAATTTACCTGAAGTCATACAGGTAACTGGACGCGAGCAACTACACAGTCGGAGTTCATTGCAGAGACTGAAAAACCTACGAATGTATATTCTTATACATTACAGATAAGTATAGCAGTCGGCCACATGATAACTCGATACTCACCTAAAATACAGAAAACTAAAGATAAGTAAATCATTGTTTCTTCGAAAATTTGACGCGTCTTACATAAAATAGGATCGACAGACTGTCCAATACAATTATATAATGCAAATAGAGTTTCGCAATTTTCCAAACTTGGCGAAACCACACGTATCAGCAGCACAGCTTCAGCACGTTTCGTTGCCGCTCTATTCCATCAGACAGGTACAGAATCGAGGGGCAACAATAGAAGAATAAAACTCTTGATCTTCCCCCAATCACTCGATTTTTTTCCCACTGCATCATCGCATCCTGTAAATCGAATCCAAATATTTTTGTTTTCACAAGTCTGAAACTTGCTCATTTGTCAAAATACAACCCAAATGCCTCTATGTGAGCATCAATTCCTTTCTAGCGACGATGATGGGCAGTCTACGTGTTTTTTCATTAGTTTACACATGTAAATGTATGTAGGCGTTGTCCGATCTCTGTCTCGCTCCGGCGTACGTTAGGCGCAGAAGTACTAGTCTACTACTCTAGCCGTTCCTCGGCGGTTTATTATTAGCATATGAGAGCATGCATGGACGGGAATGCCATGCGGGAAGCGACTATTTGCCTCTACCGCCGCTACAGCTGGTGTCGTAGCTGGTAGTGACGGTGCTACAAATAGCACTGCTTTATTTGGAGGCCTTGTAGGTCCCATGTACAGTAAAATAGAGGGTAGCTAACCAGGTGCAGACTAGTCAAATGCTAAAACTGGTACGAGTATATAGACGGATCCATATAATGTATCCTACAATGCTAAGTCTGGTCTCATAAATAGACATCATCGGGGGGTAGCAGCGGCAGCAAACTTCTTTGCGAAGCCCCGTTAGGTTTTTGGCTCTCGAGTGTTCAAATGCGGATATATGCGGAGTACAAGATATCTGATAGAGAAACTGCAGTGAAGAGCACACATGTAGCAAGTCTTACTGGGTTAGCCGATTCCGCCGCAATGGCTTAATTGGCCGATGTATATATAATAACATTGTGTACAATATGTTGGGGCATAAGCACAACGAAATAAACGACAGAAGAATAATCCCTGACCAGACGGAACACAATACGTTCGTTGTAAGACTGAACCCTTTCTAAACGACGGCGTATAATTGCGTAACGTAAAAATGCAAAAGCCAGATCCAACCAAGCGGATGGATGAAAACGTCAGTGGAACAGGTAAGACCTGGCAGACGTAAGACGCATGAAACCCTTTGCGTACATTACGGACGGAGCTGTGAAGCGAGCTTTGATCTGCTCAACAGCCTTTGCGGCCATCGGCGGTGAAGGCTGTCAAACGGGTCAGTCAATTCGTATTTCTTATTCATAGGCGGTACCCTGGCCGTCTATGTT
The DNA here is from genome assembly GCF_002532875.2 of Varroa jacobsoni. NCBI lineage: Eukaryota > Metazoa > Arthropoda > Arachnida > Mesostigmata > Varroidae > Varroa > Varroa jacobsoni. Next base: position 260,337 of record NW_019213417.1, read on the forward strand.
GAGCCGAAATCGCTCTGAATGTTTTCGATTCAGGTACGGTGTTTAGCCCTTGATTATGGGCAGTTACCCCACAGGCTAGAAATAGAAAGGGTATTGTCCACAGCGTTATGTATGTATGTATATATACTCATAAAGGAAAATCATTATTGTGAAATATCTAGAGATCGGAGAGAAAGTTCGCTTTACAGCGTAAAGGTTTTCTGTCAATTGCGTTGACATATTCCTTAGGAACCTCCGATAGATTGTTTATAGATATATGTATACTGACGCGAGTAGTAGTAACACTGTAGAAGTACCATGTTGGTGACACTGATCCACGTCAAAACACCAAAATACTTGTCAGATTCAGACAAACATTTAGTAGAATCTGCATATTTGCTTTAATATTGAACATAGTTGCTTTGAATATTGAGGACCACAGAAACGCTGTGTGTTGAGCACTACCGTAGCAATATAATTGTTTTTATAATCTTCATGTGAGACTCTGTTCGATAAAGTCAAGCTATGTCACTTTCCGAAAATCTTCCAAACTAATTAATAGACACTTTTTTAGTTGTATTTATAAATCGTTTCACCGACACACACGGACAGTGAAAAACATTTCGTCTTTAAGCATGTGTCTGTGCTAATAATACAAACATCATTGAAGCTCGAACGAACCCCCTCATTAGCAGACTTCGTTACTGCGCTGTTTTTACTAAGCTGTATATTACGCTTAACAATGCCATTTTTCTTCCATCGCACCGAACCTTGTCCCGTCGCAGAATGCGCTTAAATCGTATCCAATTTGTCAGGCTTCCCGTCATGTAAAACCAGTCCTTTCGCTAGCGCTATATGTACAATAGCTTCCCTCAGAGTTGACCTTTGACCGCAGCAACTATACTCATTCATACAGCTATACTCATTCAACATAGTTTGGTATCTACGTTTTGCCTTGAAAAGACGCATTATCCAGCTGCTCAGAGCATGGCCTGCGTATAATATTGGTACGCGTACTAAGCTCAAGGGCCAAGAGTAGGTCTTCCTCTTATCGACCACTTTTTGTTGCTGACTCCCTTTGCGAATACGCACATCGTCCAATCAATAAGAACAAAAAACATACAGAACGGTGTAAAAATCGCTTTCTACCAATAGAACACGCCATACCTGTGGCGTTCTTATTGGAGCCGACAAATGCTAGCCAGTCGCAGGCCAACTTGCGAGACAATAATAATCCGTCGTCACGCAGACGCAAGACGAGGGCGTCAAGAACAAGTATCAAGCAGCAAAACAGGCGATGCTAGATAAAAAGATCAAAGGGAGATATGAATGAGAGCTTGTTATAATAGCTGAGAGGGGTAGATTACAGGCAGGTTACATTCAGCAGACGCATAAACAAGCTGCATAGGAACGATGGGGTTTCGTAGAAATGAGCCTTCATTTTTAGCTGACTTTTTCTGTGCTTGAAGCTTATTTCTACCGTGATGTATATGCTAAGATAGAATAATGTGGCTTTATGCATCAATGGGTATATATCTTTGGAAAATTCTGCTGCATTAAGCTCAGAGGAAAGGTCTGTCTTCGGGTTCTCATCGTAAATTATGCTTGGCATATTGCATCAGAGCCGATCTAAACAAGAGCATAATACAGCGCGTTAGGACGGTAGCAAGCAGCATCTCAATGGGAGCAAGCTGGTGAGAGAATAAAATAACTTTCCTCCCAAATATGTAGTGCAAATATCTTAAATGCGGCTAAGGAATATGGGTAAAATGACCAGCAGAAGTTTGACCTTTCATTCATATATTTTTTCTGAACAGAAGCCACCCCGATCGCAGTCTAGAAGGTTCCGGCCTATTTAGCAAAAATCGAGTCTTTATATAAATACGCCCAAAATAATATTCTGGTATTTGAAGGGGCTTCGCTGTATCGAACATTTGAACTCTACAATGTGATTAAATAAATATTTCGAGTTTTACATCCAACGCTGCCGTAGTTAAGCAAGCAGCTTAGCATAACAGCATGGTATTAAATATGATAACTTGAATAGCATTTAGCATTATTACTTATCCTATTTGAACAGTTACCCATAAGCTTTTAAATAGTGCATCAAGGACTTCACCCCATTAGGGGTATAACGATAGTGCGTTTTTCTGGGGTTTCTCCAACAGGCCTATGGCAACCATATAGGCAGCTATTAATCTTATAATAAGTAAGGTCTTATTATTATTAGGACCTTACTTTCCTTAATTCTTGCTTTTTCCTTCGTTAATATTTGGAGCTAGTTTTTATTAGCGCTATGTTATAAACTAGCATGGCAGAACGCACTAAAAGAGAGGCGCATTTGCCATTCAGACTACGTCGCTCCCTATTTGGTATATAAGCCGAAGAGGAAGAAACCTCAGCTTTTCAATACTACCTCACAGATGTGCTCCATTGGTAAAAGTGCCTCACTAAAAAGGAAAAATCCCATGTGGTTGTTTGGCCTGTATCAGCATTTACGCAAAAGGAAGTGATCAGTACATGCCAAATAAAGCTTGGTTAATATTTTAAAAATCTAGTGGATGGCATATTTTGTGCGGGAAAGCTGGGTGTGTAGGGCAAATGAAGCTGGCCTGACATGGGCAGAGGAAATTTGTTACGAAAATAACCGAAAAAATATCCGGTGGTAGTACGGAACGTAACTGGAGATCCGCCCATTCAAATCATCAACTCAAAATAAGGAGGAACGTTCAGCTATTTACTCTGCAATGACTTTCTCGTTTCTGTTTTGCGTTCTCTCATAAGAGACGTCCACTAGCTTCTTACTGAGATTTGCATAAATCAAACATTCTTATCCTACATAGTATTTACATGCCTGTAAATAATCATAAAAACCGTAACGCTGACTGTGAAATTGTAAATCTTATATACATCGTGATTACACGAAGGACATTCTGCGCTTCTTATTTTGTGCAATGGACCGTGTTGTTTTATGTATATGTTATGGCATCGTAAGAAAAATTGCCGTTGCTTCACATATGGCCTGATATGGGCACGATGCAAGTTCATCTGCAGACTTATTATGATGAAGTTTAATAGGATCGTCTAGCATTTTTGAACAGAACGACCAGCATCCCCTCAATTCGTACCATATTCAAAATCTATTTTCACTGGAGAAGTAGCGTTCAACTACCATGTTTCGTGTGGGTCGGATGGTTGTTGAAACATTCGATCGTCTGTCATCTTTCAGGCGTAAACGTAGCTTTTGCACATAACGTTTAACGCTATTGCACCGACGGCTGGTGACTGTCAGTGATTTTGTTGCGTACTTTCTCAGTTGCCTGGCCTGAATCCCCTTTCAGAGCTTTCTTGTATGAATATGTGATATAGAAAAGACGCCTCTCGTTGCCGCTAATAAGGAGAAGGTAGAAAAAGTGCTTATTGAACAGAATGAACAAAGCAAATGGTTATACCTGAGAGTAGCATTTAACGCTAGAAACCTCAAAAAAGGCTCTTGCACTTCTCTTGTATCTCGAGTAAGAGCCTACTGTAATGCATATGTTTTATAATGTGCTTTATTTTCTAAGGCTTTCCGCAGGCCCGTTAAGTTTAAGCGACACAAAACAGGAAAAGTTTTTAGGCCTGCCTGTTTTCTCCCTTCGCGTTTTCGCTCTTAACGCTAGTCGGTCTACAGAGCAAGGCTCGAGTTTAATTCAACATTACGGCTAGCTATAATAACAAAACACATTTCCAGAATTCAACTTAAGTGTGGTTATCAATCGGATTTAGGTACTCCGCGTGGAACTATTCTAGAATTAGATGCGCTACGAATGCCCCCAAGCAGTCGCTTCTGATTATCAGCTTATAGATAGATAAGAGAACAATACTGCCATCGTCCAGGTTGCCGCTTCCTTTCGTTTGCCCTTAGCAGCAGCAACAGCAACAACAACAACAACAACATTCCTCTCTATCAGCTCGCAGGTGAAATGAATAAATTGTGCGTACGTATGAACCTTAGCGAAAATACATGACTAGCGATACTGGACTAAGTATTTGACCGCAACGACAACAACGGGCACAATGGAGCTGCGTTTTACCGTAGTGTAGATACGAGAACGCACAAACAATAAAAACATAAAAACGATTTTCAAGTCTGACGAAGTGAATTGCAGCAGCGCCTCATACTCAGCTGTCTTTGGCAACGTGAACTTTTGAAGGCTACAGTGAGAAGTTATTGAGGCCGCGCGGCGCTGGTGGTAGTGTCATATGAATGAATGTTCGCTCTGCAAGAGGCCACGGTGGCTTCGTAAATGCAGGTGTGTGCGAAATAGTCGATCGACTACTGCCTACAATTACCTCGTGTAGCTGACGTCGCTTTTCGTCCGTTTATAGTGAAATAAGACATCACAGAAGCGACCAATAGCGTACCAAAACAGCAAAAGTAGACGAAAATTAGATACATCGTAACGCCCAGAAAAAAAAAACAAATTTATTACATGTACGTAAATAGTGTGCTCATTCTTTACCTAACGTACTAGCTTTTGAGTGTCATAATTAACATTGGATAATGTCTAGAAGCATCACGATGAAATAAATGCTGATTGACGAAGCTTCATGTACTTTTGAGAGCAACATAAGGGCCTGTTCGATTGAATCTTTGAACATAATTAATTTTCTAGTCATTCGTGTTGCATAGATATTCCACTGGGGCAGCAGTTGAAGCTAACGGGAGCAAACTTTTCTTGTGTCTACCTGATTATTGTTTGCTAGTAGAAGTTCGCTTGCTCTGGGGGTAAAATTATTATGATAGTTTTCATACAGCGGATACGCACTACACGCCGCTCAAGTCGTACTTCAGCCTCTAAAGCCATCCTCCGATATATGTTATACATAAACGTTCATTTAGCTAGGTGGATTGTTTACGGGTTACAGCCAACGTTGGTGACAACGACGACGAGCGTGACGATGAAATAAAATCTACAAACGTTGCATGGCAGCCTAGACGGGGGTATAATAAAAGGGCGAAAGACCCCTTGCTGTAGATTGCCGGTAATAGACCAACACCGTGATCTAGGATAACTGTAAAAATAAAGAGAACGTCACTAAACGACCAACGGCGAAAGGCAACAATGAAAAGCAACGAAAGCGGTACGAATAACGAAGAAAAAAAAAAAACAAAAACGCATAGGATTTTACCAGAATATTCTTTTTCCACTGCCAGTAGCAATCGCTGGCAATAAAAATACGCTGATAACACGACATGGGTCGGATGATAATGATAATGAGGATCACGTAATGATTATTCCATTACAGTTTAGAGAAATCGAATAACAAAACAAGCAAAGCTACCACACAGAGGGAGAGAAGCTTTATCGCCAGATGATCCCAGAGTAAAATAATAACAGTAGAAACGTAGGGTGGGTGGTTAGATGTATATTAAAAACCGGTTGGAAATAGAAATAGAAAAAAAATATATATATATATTTATCAAGCCAAAATTGTAAAATGCGCGCAATAGCCTATTACACTGCTGGATGTTGTACCTATTATTTTTATCTAGTGCAATTATTGTTATCGTTATCATTGCCATTATATCCGCTCTATAATGCCCGTATTGCCAATGTTGCATGGCTATAAAAGTGGGCATTTTTTTAATTTTGCTGCCTTTGAAAATAGAGAGTGAGCACAGTTTGTTACTGCAGGCCAATGTTTTGATTTTTTAGTTGATTGCTATGAACGAACGCCGATGACGAAAGTAGCGACAATAATTTTCACAAAAACACCTAAACATATAGATGATTCAGTATCTATTGCTATAGCAATTTTTTTTTCGGAAGCATAGAAAAACGTTTTACTCTATTTATTCATTAATTTCCCTTATTTTATTTTGGCATATGCGTTTAACACAGACGAGATACCTTACCGCAAATGCCAGCTAAAATCGTTTTAGAATCTAATTGCCGTCACGAAATGTTTTCATGTTCTACATTTGTTCACTACTCGACACAAAGAAGAGTGTCTGATATTGTTATATGGAAAATATATACTTTCTGTGCTTTTTTTCCTTTTGACATTGTGGATCATCGCAAACTGACAATGGATTTTTTTTACCTTAGATTACCTTACATACACACTAGGCAGTAAATTCAATTTAAAAAAATCCAAATTTAAAAATTTTAAATTTAAAAATGGTTCCAAGAGATTACTTCCCCGCCAGCGGCGTCCTCCATAGTGTAACTAATTTCTTCTCAGCGAAACAAAGTGTGGAAAATAAAGTTCTCGCTCAACTGGCCGCCATCGCAAAATGAAGCAGTAAAATGAGCCAAAAATTAAATCGAATACGTAAATCGTAAGAAGCTTATTCGTCTTAGTAACTGTTGTTGCTGCTCACGTCAAACGTACTAACGTCCAGAGGTAGAGACAGCAACGATCACCACAACGGCTGCCCTTGCCGATCATCATCTGGACCGCCCTAGGAAGTTTACGCAGACGTCATCATCCAGCGATTTGGTCCCTTCCCCTTGGTACGTTTCGCTTTCAAAGGCCAATTGACACTCCTAACCTAAAAGGCTTAGTGATAGAAACAGCCTCTGCTACTGCTGCCTGTAATGAAACAGTCAGCTCTGCTTCATCTAAAAATGTCTATTTCGGTTGCTTGTGCTGGAATACGTGCGTGTGTTTGGATGATACATAATAACAATACTGAAGATGATGGCTACCATAAGGGAGCGATAAGCAGGACCGGTGGGAAAGCGGAAAGGAATCAAGATTAATTCTTTAAAATTTCTCCCATAGTTATACTGCGGTCATTATAGCGGCCCTGGCCAGACGGGCTCACTGTGAAGTAGTCGCTCTCACGTGAAACACCTCGTCGCGGTTCGTTCTGTTCCTTCCCCGTGGACCGAGTCCCACAGTCGTTATGTTATCTCTTGATCGGCTGGTTAAGATTCCAACCATCTTTGATCTGCTCGTACAAAAATAAGAACAGCAAAGTAGGTGCTGGTGGCAGGAGCTTGATGATGGATCAGAAACCACTTCGTTGGCTGGATCATCTTGGAGCTTTGGCCAGTCGCTGCAGCTCCGCAATAACAGCGTCAAGTAACGCCATTTTGAGTTCATGGTTGAAGAAGACAGCGGCTCCCGAGCGGTGTCAACTAAAGATAAGCTGAAGTTTCGTTCAATTCCCAGATATCCCCTGCCGTTGCTAGTGCCCTCCCCGCCTTTTTAAATCGACAAAACAGCCAAACAATGGCAGCTCGTCGGCGGGCGGCAATTTTTGCCAGCTTGTATTGTGAAAACGGAAAATGTAGATCGACACCCACTAAATAATACGGAAATTGCTAATATTTATATAGAATATATAGATAACAAACATCATTCGGGCCGTTCATAAATGGTTTCGAATTATCGGTTCCCATTTGGCTCGCTGAACATGCAAGAAACCAAAATTGGGTCTACATACAATAACAAGAGAGTTAATTGCAAAAACAGTGAAAGGCTGCGGTCTGATAGGGTGTCGAGCCTCTGCTCAGCAGATATCATTGTAGAAGGCATGTCTGGATCAATGCAAATTTCAATACAGTAAGCTTTCTCAGCAAATTTTCATTTTTTAATGAATTTTTTTGAAAAATTCAAATCTTTTCACGTTCGCCTTTTCCACCTTCTAACGTGGAGTGCCTTCATACGGTAGGCGTACGTAGACCGGCTTTGTTTAGTTAAATCGACATAATTCCCCGTGCGGACAGTGGCGCCATTCGAATCGTGCCTCAACATGATGAACTGGGTTTCTGTGGCAGCGTCCATTCAATGAAATCATCAGTGATAGATTGTGACGACACATTTACTAAGGGTTCGGAGTAATTCTCAAACGACATTGTGTTGGAACCAGACAGAGCCTTAACTATCGAACACCAACCACATCGCTGTAAGCTTACATACGGCCATAATCTGCACACTCGAAATTCTACGCTTTATTTTCATCGATACATCTATGCATAGTTTTCAGAGTAACCATATATTACTCGTTGAGAACCTATCAAAAATTAAGCTTGCGAGATATCACTACACGCACATATAATGGCTTTAGCCAAAGCGACTTCAAAGTAGCAGTTAGAGGAGCTTCATTTTTATATGAAAATAGTTCACATATGTGCTACACCGTTTTGCTGCATTATCAGTTCGATTTCTACTGCAAACGTCTGGTTCAATTCAAACTTGTAGATGAACTGCGAGGAGAAGAAGACACCTAACGCTGCCTACCACCCTCTTGTAGATATTTCGTTGCAAACATCTGCATATAGTTGAATTGATAAATTGCGTTCCTACTGTTAATTAAGGCCAATCAATTTTCGCAGATGAATTTATATGGCTGAGCGCAGCGATCTGGGCTCGATAACGCTGAAAATTCCGGCCAAACTAACCACATTTGTTGACTCTGCTTAAGAGCCTTTTTCCTTCGTAAATAGGATTAGGTAGCGCCGCGATTGAATCTGCTAGTGTCTCATCGTATCCAATACCGTTGACGATGATGGTGCGAGAAAAAAATACAGTCCAGAATGATTAATATTCCACTTATACTGGTCCATTGGCTGATGTATAACGAATCAATGATAGGAGAGATAGGATTGGACTCTTATTCATCGACGAGAGTAAAATAGTCTGTCTGCTTCAGCTTAATCGTTGTACTTGACCGGATAAAAGCAGAAGCAGAGGCTCAATCAGTTGCCATTTTTAGATCATTGGTCGTTTGCGTGCGTGCGTGCGTGCGTGCGTACGTACGTACGTACGTATGTATGTATGTACGTATATATTGCAAAAGCTGACAAACTAATCGATAATGCAGCGATACGTGTTTATGCCCGTATCGAATAGGCTGTTGGAGCTACTCAGTTAAACATTTATAAGGAACAATAGAAGCAAATGTGTTTAGATAGTTGCCAGCAATTATTTTTTGTTCATATCTTAGCCGCCATTCATCGACAATGAGCATGTCTACAGGTAAAAAAAATGTATTTCAGACCTAAAAAATGCACGAGTCTTACAGGTATTGGTTCGACGAGAGCAATCCGTCAATTTGTATAGTATTATGACAAGCAAAATTAACAAAAAGGTTTACTATAAGTTCATTGATTTAGCGCAGATCCGTGGATAGGTTGAATGAGCTCCTACGCATGCTTTTGTCCAATCTAATGCATCCATCTCCGTAATGGTGCCACATATGGTCAGCACAATATCCCTGATTAGAATTGATCTGATTTAGTTGACTGATCTAACCTGCATTAATGCCCTAAGGCCGCTAACAACCTCGTTCGACATCTCTCCCTCGTTAACTCAGTTTGTCGCTCTTCACTCGTAGTTTTATCATTCTCACTAATATGATAATATAATTAATTTATACAGATAAGCATTACAAGCACGCTGCTATATCATACTAATCACGAGTTATCATCATGGGATTATCACCCGGAAAAGATAGAAGAGCATCGACAAGCGTACTTCGATCTCTTCGTGTCCATATGTGTAAATCTGTACGTATCGGCAGCGACTAGATGAGCCGATTGTCTCTGTTACACTAACTTATCGTCAGCAATAGTTAAGTTGCCGTGCTTATATCAACTCATCAAGCCATCCAATATGGCCGCGCTGAAAGTAGAAACTTTCGCAGCAGTATAACAAATACCTGATTAACACATTACTGACGAACGACAGTTTCGAGCCTCGTTTGCGTGTCATTCTTTGTGTGAAGACACCGCGAAAACAAGAGCAATCGTTCGATGAAGAATGAGAACCCATTTATTGCGCAGCCGATTTGCCGATGCAAGGTTAGGGAAGCTAGTCGATCGCGTGGCACTCTTTACTGGACATACTGTGGTGCGATGGTAAGTACGCAGTGCAGTGTCAGCCTTGAAGGGAATGGGAAATTGGTGGCACCTACTATGCCAGTGAAGTTGAACTGAGTAGGATCTCATGGAGTCTTGTCACTCTGAGGATGAGAAAGGGATACAAACGTCCTTCACCGTTCTTGTAATGCTCGGAAAAAGGGATCCGAGTACATTCATCTATGTAACTCACAGTTCCCTAAACCTTCCTTAGCTCCCGCAGATAAATGCTTCCTCCGAAGGTCTTGGGTGGCCTTGGCTGCAAAGCGAAGTCAACTAATGCTTAGTCAGTCGTTATAACCCCTTCGCATAGAAACTGCCGACTGGACTCATCGACGTGACGCAGCACGCCTATCGCACCAAAGAACGTTGAAATTTATCTACCCGGAGTGTCGGCAGCAATATCCCGTATTTTTGGCCCCTTCCCGCTGATTGTGTTAGAATGTTGCTTCCTTCATAGCCTGTCTATACATATCGTAATAACTTATTGTATTACTACCCAGTTCGCGAAAGAGGCTCTTCGTTGTGTTTACTTAGGTATACTTCTGATATAATTAACATACCGAGACACACACAAACGTAAGCCGCGTATCATAGCGTAAACCGGCGATCTCTACGAAACTACGATAGCTGTAGCCGAAGAATTAGTATGCTAGCAGAGTCAATCAAAACATCATGACTAACCACTCATAGTACTCATCACACTGGGCCCACATCACACCTGTTGGCCAGCATTATATCACGATTTACTTACTCACTGACCTGTTGGTGGTCAATTGTGTCTATTGTACGTAATCAATCATTCAAGCGAACTCAAACAATCGAATGTTGGATAACACAACAGTAAATTAGAACGTAGATAGGCACAACAAGCGTGTCAGCGCAAAGCTCGAGCCTTGTACTCAACCTTTTTTTCTGTCAGGCTAATCGTCTCTTTGTACGAATGTACAGGACTAGCAGCAGCAGCAGCAGCAGCAGCAGCAGCAACAAGTGAGACACGGAAAACTCGACTATAATAGTCACGGTCACAAAACGGTTACGTGCTACTCGTTCGCGTGACAGTCGAACACTAGGGACGCCTTGCCCAAACGATCTGACTATTTGTAGGTATCAAAACGGTCATCTGTAGCTGGATTTGTAAAGGGACTGCATTGAACCGACAGATCTGGTCACGTCCACCGTGAGTGTACGTTACTTCAATGCTAATTCCACCAGCAATGGTCGTCGTGCCGAGCACTGAAACTTATCACCAACGGTCACTTTGGTCGTTTAGATCTTTCGGACCGTTAGAAAGCCACATGTCAAACGTTGTCGCAGTGGCATCAAACTTTAGCCTATCGAAATGCCAGTGAAAATTGTCGTTGAATTATAGTAATAATAGCCTTGTCAAGAATCGGCCCTCGTTGATTGGAGTATGTCTATAACACGCGTTCACGAATATAGCGGAGCAGGACCCCTATGCCAATTCGGTGAATCCAGTATATATAATGACCGGTATGATAGTCGAAATATCTTACCCTAGCGGTATGGATCGTTTCCGCATACAGATAGCAGATTTGGAGCCTTTGGGAATTAAATACAGTTCAAGAGATCACGACGAGGTACAGGTTCAATCATGGACATTCTGATAAATTTTGATGTACAAATCTCTTTTCGGGATTAATTACATTCAACCGCGAGCAGTTTGTTTAACTTTAGGTGGATAATTTATATCAAGCGCCGTATTTCGTGTAATGACGTATACAAACCGATAACAAAAACACCTACAAATATGTATATATTTCCAGAATATTCGAATTACGCGGGTAGCAGAACAAGCACCGTACTCAACACTCGTGCGAAACAGGGCTGTCACCGGTGGACGAGCCAAGCACTCACACACGAGTATGGCGCGTACGTGTTTTGCAGAATGTGACTTTTCCGAGGGAACCGGTTGTTTGTCTAATCGTCGCATTCGTCTAAGTAAGGCTATCGCAGGCAAGAACCAACAATAGACAGTTCCCGAGGTACGAAACCACAATTCTATAAAAGAAATGCATGACCACATGGGTGATGTGAATCACGCCAGCGGCGATTATTACTATCTTGGCCACGTTCGACAATTTTTCCTAGCTATTCGGTAGGCCACTTCACATAGAAAATTTGCCGCTTTTCTTCATGTGCTGTTTGCGCAGTCCTCAACCGCGAACTGGTACCGATCATAAACGCGACTAGCGGTATTCTTGGCAGTATGTCCTAAAAGCGTTGAGTGAATGCACTGCGATAAGACTTCTAGGCAAAGTGGCCTGGCCGAAATACCTGCGGCGGCTGGCAGGGCCGTTATGATGGTTCGAAAGTTCTCAGCACTGCGCAAGAGAACGAAAGGATAAAAGAGGTAGGTGCTACCCGAAGTGACGGCGGTTGCTGCTGATGGACATGGTCTCGTCGTGGTGGTACTAACACGCGACGCAGGCCACTACAGAATCGCTTTGGCTTGCCGGGTTAGGGCCAACGAGATCTTTGTTCAGGAGTCGTTTCGAAAAATAATAATCTCTTCGAGAATGCCTAAAGGTCTAGTCTCGTTTTACAATATGAAAAAAACATACATTTACTTTCATCTCACCACCCCGTCGCGCGAGTTCGGGCAGACAAGAGACAAGAGAGCTGTCTCTGATTCTTTGGCTGGCACAATGGTTCAAGTAGAAAATGTTTTGGAACATCTGCCAACATTTAACTGTTGTCCTCAGCTAACTGGAATACAGTAATTGGCTTCACGGCAGGCAGAGTCTAATTTAGATCGCTTTTCAGTGCTTTCAGGCTGTCCTTCACAGGACCTTATCCATAGAAAACTATGGATATAATATTATTAGTGCTGGAACAAAAACATCCCGGCAAGCCATTTTTGCATCTGCAAAATGCAAAGGCAATTAAGAACTCTCTCTCTCTCTCTCTCTCTCTCTAAAAGTTCGGTAGCAAATAACTGTCGTTTCGGGAGTGTAAAAAAATGAGCAAAAATGCTAATTTGTGGTAGATGGATCAGTGAACGCTTCATTCAGCGTATTAGTTCCAGTTAAACAATTCGAACTTATTCTACGTTCAAATTTGGCTCTCGTACACTTTAACTTAACTGAGCCTAGTTTAATGGAATCGAACATAATAAGGACTCGAAAGTGATTCAGATAACTTCAACAGCAACTTTCTTTCTTCTAATGGTCAGCATAATTCTTTTATCTGCTTGCGACTGCACAGAAGCCCTTGGGTAACAGGGGACATTTCAGGTTATGTCGCATTTAATTATTACTCTTAGCTTGACTAAGGCAGTAAAGTTAAGCTGCATTAATGAATCACATCTCACCCAATCCTGCTATGCTGCCGTTGGCCTATGGCATTGGCTATTCATGGCAGGAAATTCCGGTTCGCGTTCACGAGAGTACGAAACCTGTACGAATTTTTCCCCCGTCTTCCGCTCCTCCACATCATGTTCCAGCAGTTGCCGTTTCCGTTAATCGCTTGGCGCAACGCTATTGAATAGAGATAGACGCATATTCTATTGTTGGATACCAACGTCAACCTAATGCAACAGGATAAGCCCAACAACAAAATGCCCACGTAATACCAGCAGCGACAGTGACAACATCAACATCAATATCAAAGCGAGGCCTAGTTTTTACTCGACTCATAGCGGTAACAGCAGATAACGACTTCTAAACCTTTTTTTTTCTTGTTATCCGGTAGCTACTGCGATAATAACAATAGCAAATATTTCACTCCTGTCCCTATCCTCTGCTTCCTTGTCCCCTATTCGACTAGACTAGGGAGCCCTCACACACAACCTAACATTGTCGCTTGCAGGCTGCGGGCCTGGTTCACAATCCTTGCTTTTCGTTGCTACGGATTACTAGCATATGCTCCTTTGGCTTTCGTTACTACTGCTGGTACCAACTAATGTGATGAACTACTGATACGGATTCAGCCAAACCTATCAAACGTACCACTGCGACTTCCATCATTCTACGGCTGACTGCTGCCAACAGAATTAAGGAAACAAAGCCAAACAGCTTCAGTATTGAAATGTGACGAAAGTCCAGGACGTACTCTACTGTTTCTGTGAAGACACTATGCTACATATACTCGCATTATTACGCACTGTGCGTAAGAGGATCCTTCCCGATCGAGCGGGATGTGCCTATTCGACTTCTTTTCACAGAGCGCACCAAGCCATTCAGCAACCCTCGGCTTCCTTCGCCCCCACTGCTCGCAAAATGCCCTCCGATACGTCACGTAATGACATTCTGCGAGCTTCTGAAATATTCACAGATACCGCTAAAAGGAAAAAACTACCACTACGAGAAACTGCCACCAAGTGAAGGGCCTGACAACAGGAAAGCTCAATTTATACCAGTTGCACGTATGGGCTTGCACGTGACTTCAGAACAGAATAGAAATTGCAGCATTGAATTGTGCTGTACAGCTGAGGCCGTATTAGATACTAACGAGTGTTTTGTATGCTTAGGCACTAAATTTGAACGTTATCAAAATCAGGTGTTTTGAGTAGTGCGTGACACGTGCAATGTATTGTGCAGTCGCTGACAGTCATTCAGCGGGAAAACGGCATTGGGGACTCAGGGCCGTGCAATCCTCGATTCCAAGCACGCAAAACACGTACAAACTGATGTGGTTTTCTACTTGCGAATTTACTAATAAGGTTTATTGTTATTATTATGCTTTCGCCTCGACCTGGGAAATTTGAATTGAGCGAATGTGTTTTCATCATCGTGTTGTAATGACGGACCTTTGCCACAGCAGAGCGTGTTCATGTGATTTATAGATATAAGCTATAGCTATATTGATGTCTCTTTTAGCGCTTAGATATTTCGAGTTTTATTAGCTCTAGGTTAAGATATGACGCTGAAAGATTGACGTAGTCAAAGAAGATGGAGGGTAAGTTCAGATTACGTCACCAGGAAACACCGATACAAAACAAGAAGAACAGAGGTTTATCTGATTTCCTTTGTAAAAATGAAGATTGGCAAAGAAACGCATTCGAGCATTGCCCCTCGCGTCATGGAACAAACCAAAAAAACAAAAAAATTTCAATTAACGTGAAACGAATACAAACCACAGAAGCAGGTGCTCGCATAGGTGTTTCCCGAAAGGCAAACTTCATGTTGGCACTGCCATCATTACAAAATAACTTATTTAGGTAATCATTGTAATCACTATCTCAATTTTATATTCAGTACTATTTCGTACCATTGTTGTGATATTATAGTTGATTTGGCCAAATCCTGTTGGGCTAGTCTGCGTTTATGTATACACTTCACAAAGTACCACATTCCAATCCAATGTCTACTAGTACATTCCAGACCACTAGCAACAATCTGACATGAAAAGGGTAAATTCGGCCTACGCCTACCTGTACAGCATCATTACCATACACTGCGCTGAAGAGAGACACGGGCTTACAGAGTTGTTTTGTTGCCCCTCTTCACCTCTGATAGATAAAGAACAGGCAAGGCATGGATGTCCCGAGACATTGTGGTGCTGGGGTATGCTTTCAAATCCGTTCCATTGCCTCTTTTCAAGTACTCTCACTCTTTGGCAATCTTACGCCAAACACATCTGTAGAATGCTCTGTGGTGCAGCTCTGTTGCTATCGGCCTTGTTATCCACCTCTGTCTGCTTCGGGCGTGGGCTTGCTTCGGGAACGGATTACAGATAAGGGACCTGTTGTTAAAGGACGGAACGTTTTCGGAATCTATTTCAGAGGAAATACAACGGAGAAAGCGGCGCTTTGATTGAATATATGGAACGAAAGAACAAATAGTAAAGTTAACCAAAAGAAGTGCATGGCACATTTCGAATTGGGAATATTGGAACTTTCAGAAATTGCATAGCCGCGGAGGAAGTAAAAATTAGACTTATCATGTGCAAATCCGTGCTCTTGCCCAGGAATGATGCTTACTTTTTTGGCCACCTGTTTTATACGTCTATCGTGGTATTGATTCTGGTATCATATTTATACAATACCAGGTATATATATATATAAAAATTCGTAGCATACTATATCTGTGTACACATAACATAAAACAGAATAGTCATATACAACAAAAAAACATTGTAATTATTACTAAGATCTTTTGTATACTTTTGGTTGGATATGATTATTTGTTGACAAACCCGAAAAATCTAAAAGTTATTATCAAAAAAAACAGGTTTTAATTTAACGTAAGATTCTATCTCTAGTTCATTGTGACGACTATTAGTCTCGAATGAGCAAACCTCGTTGCAAAATCCAATGGATGATCTACATACGCAACGATGATCATTGATGGCCTTGCATAAATAAAGAATCTGTACCTGTGCATTACGTCTGTGTGAGAGAATATGGGACCATAAACAAATTCCGATGTGCGTTGGGCATGACGCGAATGGTCCACAAAACTAGATATCAAGATCGACTAGTTATGCTTTATTCTTTTAGCAGAATTGTCGATATCATTCAGACGCGTCCGTGCATCGACGGATGTCCTCACAAAGCGGTTCTTAAAAGCCGCCGTGAAGAATTTCAGCGCTCAATGAAGTTTCCCTTGGCAACAGTGAAAGTCGACTTTTGAGTCATTTACTCTTGTCTGTTTCACTAAAGATCACAATCTGAAATCTTCCAGATAAAAGACTCCATGATGATCTAATGGCCTTTGCGATTGGTCTCCGGAAGGATTCGGTAAACATGATTTCTCTTATTAGACCGTCAGTGACTGCTATTAATATGAAGTCAAAATCTGTTGAATCATCCATTAATGACATCGGCTGTGTCTGTTTGCGTCAAATCGCTGGTGACCCGCTAAAGCAGCTAAAATGTATAAGGCGCTGACTCGATTTCAACTATGGAATCGGACGCTGTTCGGCAGGAATCCGCGAGTAGGTTTGAGCCGGTTCTCCCCTGTCTGCGACTCTTCGAAGGAACCCCGAACAAAACAGGCAAAGGACTAAAAAGCCCAAAGAAAAGCGCGTGCAAATCATTCGATAGCAGCGTTTCGCTGAAACCGTTAGCAAATCAACCTATTCTTTTTTATTGAGAAGTGTACGATTTAGTGCATCTAGCTTCTGCAGTTAAGAGCTCATCTTCACACAGCCTGCATAAGGGCTGATAACGGGCATAGGGAAGCAAGGCTGCAGTCAGGTCGAAGCCATAGAGAGAGAAATATATCGAAAAAAACGAACCTATAGAAAAAGACCTTTCAACCTTTGCTGTTAATGCTAGACGCTAATTTTGCAAGCGGCCTTTGAAATTATTAGAATATTGTTAAACGCAAACGAGCTCTAGGCAGCTGGTAGACGATAGGTCGATAGTCTCGTAGCTTTCTAGTGCATTTAGCTCACGTTACGAACAAAGAAATGAGGCGGTATGCACGCAGATTGAGCTAAAGGAGATTTGCTCTCTAATAAACATGGAACAAAGTATGGGATTATTATTTTTTATAAGACACAAATTACGGCGATGAATCCTGTACAATTAAGTCAGTCTTGCTAATAGTCTATTTTGATAACGATAACAATTTCTTCGATCTTCCTGCTTCTTACTTTGAGTACTATGTTAAGAGAACTGCCAATCGAATAGGTTTAATTTTAGGTGATACTGTATGAAAAAATCTATTGGCTCGTCGACGTTTGGCAACTGGTGTTCTGTAAACTATTTCCTTCAGCAGGAACATCGACAGCGGCCGCTCGATTTGTCTTAAGGACATTTCAGTTTGCCGTAATCGACATTAAGGCCACCGCTATCTATCACAGCGTTCTCCAGCGTTGACTTGCCTGTGTATTAACGCTATTGTCCATATGATCTTGTCGATTATAGCACATAGCTAACCAGTGCGCCGCGCTTGTTGGGCTTGTCATCTGATTATCTCTGCTTATTTCCGTTTACTTCGGCTGCCACTGCTACTATCGTCATTACAGTCATCTTTAGCATTCAATTGATCGTTTATTACGCTGGCACACGTATCGATCACTACGCGCGCCGGTTCGTGCCTACCAGTAACAATTCGTTACCGCTTCTTATTCCTAATGGGTCTAGCGACTACGGCGTTGGACGGCATCGGTTGCAATAAGACACACAAAATCGCCTGTTCGTGTAGAAGTATTGTATTATAGAACAAATTCTATTCGAGCTTCCAAAGGGGTGCAATGGGTTTAGCAGGCAGGTGGGGTCGAAGCTTTGCCAGATAAAACTGGTCAGTGAACGAGCACCGTATGCCACACTCAAGTGCATAAGGTAGAAGTCATTTTGGCTGGACGGATCGCTGACGCACTTGTCGACAGGAGATCAGGTGAGTATCCACGCATTTCCATTCGTCTGAACCGGTTGGGGATGGTGTCGGAGAGCTAATAGATGAGGCTTGATAACAGATGATAAAATATTCACCGTTAAATTATCACGAAAACTTTAGAGAAAGTTTCCCCTGATAAACGATGCGAAAGACCAAGTGGACTGAGACGTGCCCGGATGAAGTCAGGTCGATTAATTCGAATGCTCGTACTTCATAAGGCTTCATTAAAGCGCTGTCTTGTCAGCACTTTCATATATTCGGATGCAATAGACAGCCAAATGGATCAATTACGTATAAAGTTGGGCAAAAACAAAACTCGTGAATAACTCCAGTTACTCTAATACTAATTAATGCTAAGAGGCGGGTATTTAAATGAGCAAAAATGGTAGCGGAATGATCGGTCAAATGTGCATTTCTACTAGCAGGGTAACAGGGCATTTCGATAGCTCGTCTTTGTACGTATACGCCACTTCTGATCACTATACTTTAGGTCCGAACGAAAATGGTATGCTATACGAATCACTAACTAGCGGCATAGTTCTGAGGCGAATCCTATCCTCTAATCGTAAAATATATAGGCTTAAGTGGGCCTATTCTTTATGTGCACACACTCAATGATCGCTATACCAACAGTACGTTTTTAATACCTCCATTTCACATCAGCATCAATGCCAATGTCGAAATTGGTTCTGGCGTCAGACTGCTACCTGTCGGTATCCCTAGCGGCTCGTCATTGCCATGTTGAAGTCATTGAGTAGTCGGAGAAATCCCGCTGAACAGATCAATGTATATGATGCTTCGACTCCTTTGCTTTGGCTGCCGTGCCCAACGTTCCACGCAACTTCTTCATTGAGGGCCGATAATTTCGTTGGCTGTCATAGTTAAATGATTCCTTGTTTGTGTAACAAACAATGTTTCCGACGGCCAGATCCTTGATAATCCTATATAAGATGACATCAGTAATACAATACACAAATCAAGAACCTGAGCTCCTGCCTTGTTCAGAGATAGCGTCATCGTGTCGCGAGTGAGCATTTACCTCATCTATTGCCATGTGGCCTACAATATCAAATTTGCCTTTCTGCTAATATCTGATCTCCCACGATACAATTCAATTTTTTTGTCAATACTGTTAAATTCCTATCCTGAGGGCATCACGCATTCAGATGTGATTCACTTGCTTGGAGGCTAGTTAATCTTTCACGTAAACTAATACATTTTTTAACCTCTTGCCGTTGTCCTTCGGTGTCGTGTACCTGTAGCCTGCCATAATAAATCTTGTGATATACGAGTCAAAAATTAGTTGAACACGATGCCAATATCAGCGATATTCCCTGCCCGTCGATTCCCTGTCAGTTGTTCTGTATACGTATTCTTCGCCGCCACCCCACACCACTGACAACACAGCACCACCCCCTCCCACACTGCATAAGGGATTTCAAAGACGATCCTGTGTTCGTCTGCATTTCTTCCACCGCGCCGAAATATCGAGCTTGTTCCATTTCGTTTTTTGTTGCCTCGTGTTATTTATAGCATTCAGCTCTCGACTGGTTTACGCAGTGCGCATTCTGAACCGGCCATTTTCCGTGAACCCCCCGGCGGACGGAAAACTGATCACTTCGCTTGAGTAATCAGTTCTTCATTATGGAGAGAAGATGCGATTTCGAAATGTTGGGTCAGCTCTAACAGTGTTACTGCTGTTGTCGCTGCTGCTCGTGCAGGCGAAACTGTGCTGATTTGTCAACATTGAGCTGGCATAGACAAATCTTTTTTGCGATCATAGCTTTGCTTCGGGACACTTGCCTTTCCCCGCACCCTCCCGCGCCATATGCCCCTTTGCTATTGCCTGTAGTATGACTTTCCGTTTCGATCCAATGCTCAGATTTCATTGACAACAATAACGGCAGGTTATTTCGTCTGTTCTACATTTTTTTTTTACGTAAGTATTTCATAAGTTAAAATAAAAGCAAAAAGCACAACATTTGCTAACCTACATTGTACGCACATCACTAATGATAGTGAACATTGAAATTTACCTCCTATCAGTGTTCAATTAACTCGGTGAAGTCCGCTAGGTCATCGAGCTGTTCCATATAGCAGCAGTGGGTAGATATTAAAACTAACGAGGACGACAAAAAAAAGAAACGTTCGTGTTGTCCTATTACGAAGGAGACAGGGAAGCGGCAATGTACAAGATAGAAGCCGCCAGAAAGCGTTCATTCAGATCACATTTCCCGTTTAGAGTAGTACTGTTTTCGGCTTGGAGTCGGCTGCCTGACGATACTTGAAGTCATCTCCCTCATTACCAATATCACTTTTGTTATCGTGTGACTGTTTATATAAGATTCATTGTAATTCGAATTACACTATATGCGACGGTGAGGCATGCAATGAGGATAGATGTAGCTCTCATTAGATGTTCGTATTTGCCTAGGCCAACTGAAGTGTGACTATTATTGGCCAAAAAAAAAAAGCAGGATAGAAGGAAACTAAGCATAGGGAAATCATAACAGCATTCAGATTAAGTTGATGAGCGCACATTGCCGCTGTCTAGCTTTCGCAAGGATTAGATTGAGGTACAGGGTGACGCCTTCGCTCGATATAACACAGGGAACAATGGACAATGCATCGTTTCGGCTTCTTCACATAGAGATTATGCGACAGATATAACTACCGATGCGCGGAACAAAAGCTAAATATGGGGGCTTTTACAGCAGAAACGCTAAAGATGTCATCGGTAATGATCACATGTATGCGTATCTATTTTGTGTCAGATATGTAAGTATTTGCCCAAACAAGATTTCAGGGAAATCTGGCAGAAGTTAGACGATTTAAGTAAACCTAATCACACCAGCTCGTTCAGAGCTTTGAGAGTAACCTCGCAGTGTATAGTTGCTTCGGGAATATTTACTAAAGCTGTGTTATGTTTTCGTTGGTATCGATCTTTGTGGCACGATTAAATCATTGGCTCCCACACAACCAAATCACCAAAAACATTATAGAAATAATTCTTTATTAGATTATTTTATTATTAATACTATTAAATTATACAGGCACAATTAAACTTAAAACATTACTATAATAAAAAAAAAAAGACGTTTTTGTTTCGTTAGCACAAATTACATAGTATCACGATCTTTGGGGACACGTGCGGAATTTGCTAAACAAAAAGAACAATAAAGTATAGCTGATAAAGTAGGTTCGGCATTTCTTTTACTGCTGGGTCTCAGGTAAGAATGGGTTTACAAGATTACAAGAAAGGTGAAAAAGCCAGGCTGACTTCATGAATTCGAATGGAAAACATCGAAGTGTGTGTGGTTGTTATATACAGATAAACACGTGTGCAAGGCTGCCAAAGAAAAATATGTGCTCGCTTTCTAGCCACTGTTGGTGTGGCTCTGGTATATATATCCTTACGAATTCTGTTTATGAAAGCACTCATTTTGAATTTCCATCTAGCGGCACTGACTTTACTGGCCTGTAGCGCCACCTACAGACAACTTGATAATAACTAATATATGGTGAATGTGACTCTAATGATTATGAACGGGAAATGTACCATATTCCCTGAAGACAACGACAAATTGTGCTTAACCAAAAAAACACTGCTACGGATATACGATGTCTCTAGGACAACAATGGAGCATTGGATTGTGTACCTTTAGTTGGGTACATCTATTGAGGCCTGAATTACTTGTCTCGTTTCAATAATATCAGTATTTATTATTTGAATATGATGAGACTATACAACAAAACAGGAGCCGCTAGGCTATCAATCGAATTATGAAGACTTCTCTGACTGCTGACGGCGTCCAATTGATTTTTAATATTACTGTATTTTATGTCGACACGACCCATGCGCGTCTGCTGTACGTCGGCCCGACCGGTTTGAAGCTCCAACGTCGCTGAAGGCTCGCTTAGGAACAAATCCTCTAATAGCGCAATGGCAACGTATTTTCCTACCAAACACAGGAACATGCAATGGGGCGAGTATAAAAACAAAGAATAAGATAGAAACAATGACAGTGACATGAGCAACAATCGTCATCTACTACGCGGAGTCGGGGCGCGGACTCCAGTAGCGTATGGTTCGTAAGCAATTAACCCAATCGCTGTTCCTGCTGTTTGGTAGGCACAGAAGCCCACTGCCGTACCATTTCATATTCATCAGCATTGTCGTCAACACCCTGCATGGCAGGACGTACACATCATAACGATGACACAGATAGAAATTGTCCACTTTCCAGTTCGCCCTTCGCCTCCAGTTAGAGAAATGGCGTAGCGCTAACAAGACAGGACAAGTAGGTACCGTCACATTGCCAGTGTGCGACACGATTGCTAGTTATAAATTTACTACGGCGAAGCACCCAGATAAATAAACGAGACGAAGCCAAGGTAAAAGCGATTTCATTGTCCTGCGACTTGCGCCCCTACCTAGGCCTTCCAGCCTGCCGCGTCGTCGTCGCTGTACTAGGACCTTTTTACGGTACGGTCGCGTATCAGACTTTGTTCGTCCTGTGGAAATGATTTACCGGAATCTGTACTGGACCGATTTCGACTGCGGGGCGCTTCATTGAAATACGTTATTTTGACTTCAGTTGACAGAGATGCTGAACCTCGCTGCCGTTGCGCGTCACACAACGATATAGTCAACAAAACCTTGTTTACGGTAGCATCATTACTGGACTCGCTTTTTGCCGCCCTTCTATTCCTATCTCGCTAGATCCCCTACATTGAGGAATGTCGCTAATTTCCATTCGGTCAGAAATCGCATGACGGCCATTTCTTTTAGTACCGTCATCTTCGATTTTTTTTCCTTTTGTTTCCTGCAACATCATCTTAAACATCAACAAGCGCAAGCCAAATAGCTGCCGGATGCTACTACCGTAACTCAAAATGTCTGCATTGCAGTAGATAACTATGATACTAGCGAATACACTTCGATGAAGTTGGATACGGTCTCGTATAATAGATGTATACAAGTAAATCAAGGTAAAAATAGCGTCAGCTGGGCGACGACGACAGCCTTGCCAACGTGGCAAACGTCCTGCTTGCTATGCAAAATTCTCGAAACCCAACCTGAACTGGCAACCCATAACGAGAATATCTCCACATACAAAGCTTACGACGACCGCTGCTAATTGAGGGTATGCTTACTATATTTATTAATCATACATACAATCACTACCGTCAATAACAATAGTAATTTATAATAAAGTATATTGGTGTCAAATATATCGCGATCCAATGGCAATCCTTTCGCAGCCTAAGCGGCCGTCGTATTCTCGCGCCTTCGCTCCAACTTCGAACAGATGCGACATGGCGAACCTTACCTTGTCGAAGATAAGGCTATACTTTCGAAGTACTGAATTGAAAAAACAATTTTCTGCTTTAATACCTACTCAGTCATTCGATTTGTCCAAAGAAGGATTTTTGTCGAACAACTTAACAGGGCCAATACCAACACGAAGCAGTGACGGCAGAGTACAGTAAAATGACTCAATCTAGAAACGTATTGTTGAGAAGGCGAAATGTCTCCAATGCTTCGTTCCGATAATGAATCCTTGTTTTGTAATCTCACTGTATGATAATATATGAACCTCAAGTTTCCGTCGTGTATGGCTACGCGAGCGCCATAGCCGTCACGTAAGATTTTAGCCCGGAATTATTTGTATTTTCGTACACATACGGCAATAAAGTTCTTCAGCTTCTGTTAAAGACGAAGAAAATAGACACCTCATATCGCTGTAGATGAAACGTACATTTGTCGATGATTTGATAGATTTTCGTAGATTTTCATGCAAACAAAGCACCGTTTCAGATTTGAATAGAATTGGACTTCAGTAATCTTCGCACCCTGCTAATCTGTAACACGAGTCTATGATTAGGAAGGTAAAGATGAACGTTTCAAGCAAAGGCTTCCGGCTCGTGATTTAATCGCGTTTATTTATTAACAAAATTGTGATGGGCCGATCATTGGCTGTGCTCAAGCCCTTTAACCGAACATTTATTTATGCAAACCGTATGCGGAATCTGAACAGCATTCGCTTCCATCTAAATAGTAAATGGTTCACAACGAGTCGTAGCGTTCAAAGCCCTAACGGCTAGCGGATCGAGGTTAAATTTACCCCAGAGCTGATGTATAAAGGCTCATTGCACTGCGTTCAACATCCGCGCACCCAACGAGTTTGGCAGCGACGATTCTGTTACACTTAACGTCTACCGTTTATTTCAGATACCCGCAGCCATATGAACATTCATTCACTAACAAATCTCTCTTCTTGCTTTACTTTATCAACCCATTGTGTGTCCGCCTAGTTCGTTATAAATACGAGTTTTGTTAGAGTTGCTGTCATATCCTACGCTCTGAACGCTCTATCTGCAATAGAGAGAAAGGCCATGCCATGAAAAACCGACGCTTTTATTAGTACAGGTAGCGCTATCATTCGTTGCCTCCTTTGCTACGGTACAAATTAATGGAAACACCTGAACATCTTGGAATGATAACTTCATATCGATCCATCATCTTCCCCCCCCCCCACCCAATATCGATCGAATATGTAGATATGACCTTGAGAGTGGGGCGGGAAATTTGAACGAGGAATGTTCAGTAAACTAGTGTTAATTACCAAACATTGACTAAATGACACTTGTTTTTTTTTACACTTCTATCTATGTAGGCTATTGAGAGCGCCGCAGACGAGCTTTATGGTAAAACAATATGTTGCATTTGTTTTTTATTGACCCACGAAAGCCAGTGGAACGTTAACGCGCTCAGCTGACTTGGGCCTTTACACTGATGAACCAATAGAACGATAGCGAAAATAGCTGGCCGCATAATGCTAAATTTGATAAATTAGACTCACCGGTTGGATCTACCACAGATTGGAATAAATAGTAAAAATTTATTGGTCAGTGCTGTATATCGATTGGTGTTAATGTGAGCTTTTCTATTCGCACCATCTATTCAGATATTTCAACGTACCCTCTCAGACAAAATAGTTGCTCATAGGACATACATCTGAGCAAGTATATTTAGAGAACAAACAGTATCATGTAGGTAGGGGGAATTCCGCCAAGCTTCTCTATGTTACTTTAACGGCAGGTTCGATGGAACGCTCGGTCAGACACACGACGACCCAGTGGCTGTAAGGTGCTCCAGGATACATAGTGGTGGAAAAGACAGCAGTAACTTATAAAAACACGTGGAATGAATTTTTTAGAATATTAGGTGGCCTGTGGAGTTCCGCAAGCGTTCTGAAGGAACGCTGAGTGACAGCGACTGGCTTTGATTGCATACCGGTATTGTGCTACGAAAAAGGTCGATAGTTTGGCGACGGTTTAAGCAAAACTCAGGCGTCCGAATAAAGAACGAGTAGAAAAAACAGCTTATTTCATTAGCTGATGCCAACGCCACTGTCGCTGCTAGCGCCGACAGAAATAGTTATTTCACTGATGCCAGCAGTTAGATGTCTATAGTATTAGAAGTTAGGTATAGCAATAGCAAAGACCCGCTGACCGAATCGCCGGCTTTCGCGTTTGTTGCGTTAACAGATCGAGTGAGTGACAGAGGGCGAAAGATGCCGTTGAAGAGATGGGACCCAGCCGACGGGGGTGATGGATGATGACATCTGCTGTTGCACTGACACCATTGGACGCGACGCAGACGTAGGGGCAATGAAAAAAACAACTCAATTGTTGTCCATGATTTCAGCATTTCACGTTCACCCGGACACGAATGTCTATTGTCTGTGGACTGAAACGGAGTAACTGGACGACGGCAGCGACTGGAACTTTGAAATAGGCTACCAGGCGAGCTAGATTTCTTTAATTATGGCACCTGTTCCGGATAGAGTTTACTAGACAAAACGTAATTTTCACCTTTTTAAGTGGAGGGTAAAAAAAGAAAATTTCCAGGTAAAAAAGTAAACCATAACTACAGTCAAAGTGCTTTAATTGTCTCTGCCAGATAATTATAACTAATGCACATTATATTATGACTGCCATCGTTCTCACTATCGCGACTGATACTAAGCGTTGTTTCAGATTTATTACTACTATCCAAAAAAGTTGGACAAATAAAAAGACGCGCAGGGGTAAATGAATTAGAAAAGCAGATAGCAGTGCGAAGCACAACCCGACTAGCGCAAGCAATGAGGCACATTTTCGCTAGTCCCCACACACCCTATATTGAATTCACCCAGATAGTGTCTCTGGGATTAAGCGAAAGAACTGGACTGGGGACTGTTCTACAGCGACAGTTCCAGTGACAGAAAATGGCTCGTGTCAACGTTTCGTACCGTCTACGACCCTCTGGGTAACTATTAGAAAGGAATCGTTTTCACGGCCAACGATGTAAGCAAGCAAATGTTAGCGCGTGTGACTGAATGGAGCAGAATAGAAATATATCGTAAAACATTGTTGAAGTAACCGACGAAGCGACAAAGACTCTAAAAAAGATACACCGTAAAAGATAGCCAGGCGTACAACTATCATTCACTCAGACGCCGTAACCCAGCCCTCAAGTGGGGTCATTCATGTGTTGTAGCAGTTGGGTCAATTTGAAGCCATTACGGCCCGTTTGTTCAACCTCTTAGTCAAATAGTGCCTTGGACCAATCCTGCAGTGCCGGCCGTGTCACGATTACCACCCGATCTCCTTGTAGCATTGTCGCTAAGGTAGAGAGTGTGGATTTTCTGGTACGAATGCTCGTTTCGAATGATGCGAACTATCATTAGTGGTGAAACAGTCCAACCTTTATAGGTGACTTAATTTTGACGGTGCCATTATTTCGTCACCACCTTAAAGTTACATCGTCGGCTGCATATTTGCGAACAAGACATGATGAGCGCCGGCGGTGTTAACCCATTTTTTTGGATGTGAAATTGCCGAATATCGCAAACATGCAGGCTATGACGACCGTGCTTGTCCTACTCACCGAACCAGTTGGATTTCTTGTCTGATGGCTCAGCTCTCTGCGCGAAATAGGCTGGCCGCAGCGCCGTCATATTCTGGTTGAGACTGACACGCTGCACCTCGTGCGAGGTTCTTCTGCCCTTTTCGTCCTCTAGCGATGACCCTTTATTACCTCTGCTGTTGACGGAGGTACTTTTGCCATTGGCAGACGACACCCTCGAATAGATTTTTGGCAGAGGCTCAAAACACACCTCATGATCGCCGCATAGGCCGGCTACGTCAAGGGAAAGCGGTGGGGCTGAATGAGGGAAGAGTGTCAGCTCGGAGGGACACGACGACGGACTGCTTCCACTATGCTGAGCGTAGGCAGCACCTCCAGGCGTAGGATCACTGACGCAGCTTCCACTGGATACCACAAGTCGCTTCTTCGTGCCGAAAAGGCGCTGAAAATTTGCGGAAAAAATGGAAGCAGACACACAAACAGGGTTGGGCGAGATATGTTAATCCATGAATAGCCAAGCATGTTCTGTAAGAACTGTGGGCTGACGTGGGAGATGCGAGCTAAGAAAATGAAGTAAAAATAAAAATAATACCTGACTATATCTAGTAAGGGTACGATCTGTCTGTAATGATATCCCACTGATAAAATTAAATGATAAAAATCTTCGAGCGTCTATCGGGTAGCTATGCATCTTTAACTTACTCATAAATTTAGAAACCCATCTAGAAACACTACCTTGGTTCGAATAAATAGAACGAATATATGTCAAATATCTTTCGTATTTCGAAGTCTCTCAAGTCTACTTATTTGGCGGTAAAAATTCATATGGTTCAAATTTTTTCTACTACTAAAACAAAGCAGACGTACTATTGACTAATCATTACCACTAGATAGACGTAGTATTGCATTCGCTTAAAAGCTGCATTGGACTAGCAATATCTAAATACAAAATATTTAGTTTTGTTAAAACTATCTATTAATTTTCTATTTGCTTGTTTCCTCACGTAATCACACCTTAAGCTAGCGACTCCTGACTTGCTTCAGCCAGAAATGTTCATATACCTTCTTGATAAGGCTCGTTGTTAATAGAGGTACGCTAAATGTTACACAGTGTCTTTATCGCCTCCGGTTAGTTCCTGCTTTTCATTCCTCCTGGGAAATAATAATAATAACTATTATGTATATTGATCCAGTCAATCATTTATACGTCACGTGTTGCAGACGCGCATCCAGGGAACTAGGCCAAAGGCATCAGGACCAAGCACAACTTGTCTCTCGGGGGAGGCACAGCTAGCGCTGCGCTTCAGTTACAACGGGCGAAACTTTGTTCCGTCTCCTCCTTCTTCTGGGCTTTTTTTTTTACAATTATTCCATGGAATCACTAACAGATAGCGGTAAGTGGCTTTGCCTTTTAGCGGTTGTGGTATGCTCTAGTAGACTGCGTGAGCCAGGTCGTTATAGTCCTCTGTCGAACCTCTTGGTCCCTTCTCCATCTTTTTTTCTTCTATCTTTTGACACTTCCGTACATTTACTTCAGCGACTTTGGCACTTCTAAGCCCAAATACGATGTGACCCTACATCGCCGTATCTTACTATACAACTGAATCCGCCGCACGGAGTGTTAATCGTAGGAAAGACACTTCGATGAAGCATACCATTTAGTAGTCTTGGGTTGGTCTGCACAGACTGCCTGAGTTCAATCGTACGATCCCGCCAACACAGAACCAGTTATTCAGATGTCTTAACGTCTTTATTACGAAAACTCAAGGTAATAAAGACGATTTATTTTCTGCACTGTTGAAAACAAATGTACGATGCACATGGGTGGTTAAAAGAACCACAGACAAGAAGTCGGACTAGGAACAGCGTCGGAATTGTGGTCCTGTGTGATCTTAGCATTACATAAAACAATTTGTATCGGCCCAATTTACGGTCTCTTACTGCATTTTTTAAACTAAACATATCTTTTAATAGAATACTTGGTATGAAACCGTCGTTTCGAAAGCTCTCATACCGCGACAAAGTGTAGAAGTTATGTTAGCAAATATTACCCCAGTAGCCTCTTGAGGACGAAATTACCTAGTGTATTTATTCGAATAATATAAGAGCATGATTCCTCATCGAATTCGCAAATTTGGATTCGTTTAAAGTCAGCAATGTTCTGTAATTGGCTGGAGCGTCAGCTAGTGTTTTAAAAGAGCATTAGTAGTGGCAGCAATCAAAGGCGGCCTGGGCGATGCTAATCAACTTCAGCGCGGGTAGACCTTACCGTGGAGAGTACAGCGAATACGTCGAAACAATCATAGATCTGCGCCCACAAGAGCATTCCCCTATCAGCCATTGGCAATTTACGATGCAACCCAGTTGACCCTTCACAGAATCAACGTTTTTATGGGCACTTCCATAGGTGAGCCCTAGAGACATAGGAGAATTATGTGAGACACTTGCACAAAACTAAAATGCCAGCCACTAAGGCAGGTAGCGCGACCTAACGATGGACCAACTAGCTGCCGGTTATTCCTCTTTAAAGCCCAAAATACTCGCCGAACAGATCTGCCAATCAAAACTGAACAAAAGGGTAGAATTTAGGTTTTAGCGAGGGTGTTTGATCAGATGAAGCGATGTGTTAAACAATTGAGCGAATTCGATTAAGTTCTAGGTCTCTGTGCTGACCTACTCATAACAGCAGGTCACAGCCTGTCACCGAAACAAAGCGTTAACGCCGAGGGTCTCTTAGCAATAATGGAGACGGAGAATAGACGGAGCTAGACGGTGTCCGGGATGCTACACTCGATGTCGAGACAGTCTAACGTACCCACTGCTTCTAACTGGTTTTCGAACGCGCGGCCAGTCATGAGACTCAGTCACGTCTACTGCCGACAGAGCCAAGTGGCTATCGCTTACGCTGTTGCAATCTTAATCATTGGAACCGATATATATATATATATTGAAGAGGTAAAATCTAATAGCAGCAAGTAACACGTCGCTCGCGTGCGGGTATCCAGCGTCTACTGGTTGCACGCAGAGAGTTTCACAATGGTCAGAGCAGTCTCATACCTTTACAAGGGTCCAAAGGAGCTAAAGTGCTGCTATCATTGTAGCAGTAACACTGCATTTAGGACTCCTACTACGACCGTTCCTGTTGTGATTTCCAGTGCCGATCGCCCGATGAAGCGCGAAAGTCAGACAGAATCTATGCCTGTAGAAAACCTATCCGAGAGCTATTTGGGTAGCCCTATTAGGCTTTTCATTGCGAACGGGAGTGGATAAACGTGCTTGCTTTGCACTTGCTGGTAAACACTGTTCGAGCACGGGACGCATATCGGTATCAAAAATATATGTACTATCCATAGTCCATATGAATATCAGCATAATCACAATGCATCGGTTTTTTAAAGTTCATGTACACCATATTTCCCAACAGAATTTTTTTTCGTGGTACTTAGCACTGATAGTCGTCTCAGTTGAAACAGTTGATAACGTTAGCTTGAGTGCCTGTCAAAAGCTATAAACACAATTCCAAAATATTGTGTAGCAGAGCCAGCTACACCACGTAGTTTGTCCTAAGGTGTTTCGACTTATGACGCTAGCATTTTCCTAAAAAGTCACTGACCATAGTCAGGTTATAGGCTAGGTAAAAACTCTACTCGTAACGGCCTGTTCGAAGAGAGATAGAATATGGTATGGATTCGAATCCGGGGGTCGACATGCCTCATTCTGTTGGGCCCCACCAAGGTTGTCTGGTATAATTTGAAATACGGTTCCGTATGTGAAATTCTACATTTTTAAACTGACAGTATTGTTTTTTTTTTAGCTCTCCATTGTATATACGTATACAAATCGGGTTAAAGGTTAATAATGGCGGTACATTGGGAATGTTCAAATATTCCCGAAGGTTGATTTCTGTTTACTGTGGGACTGCTTGTGCAACACGCAATAAGGGCACGACTCAGCATGATATTACTCTTTTTCTCTTCGAAAAAGAGGATGATCGGTTATCACAGCAGAGAAGTCGATCAATTTTATCCCAGATGTGAGCTTCCATGATGCTTATGATAGCAGTACGACCCAAATCATGCCAAACATTTTCTAATACTCTGTAATATAACAATAGCGACAACCTCGATGATATAGGAGCAATTTGAAACAAAGTGCGTTTTCGAGTAAGATAGAAGCACTCAGCACGCCATCACCACGTTACGCCACTAGACTCGTAGACAATACTCGCAAGGTCTCAGCAGTGATTCACAGTTAATTATGCAGGTTAGCTGTTCTTCGAATACATAGAACTTGTACACGGTATATCGAGCCGACAGCGGTAAAGGATGCCGACTATTAGGTCGTTGTACGCAGTGCTGCTGGCTTCCAAACCTGTGACTGAACAGAAACCACCGAAGACCGAATGTCATCGCTTTTGTATACTCTATTCGGTATAATGGTTCAAGCCATAGAAGGTGACACGGGACGCAAATCACAACTTGAGTACCCTGAACTTTCTCTAATCAATGACTGTCCCGCGACCAACTTCTTCGAAGAAAGCAATACGCAGTGATAAGTGCGTTAATGACGGAAATCGATTGGCAACTAGGTATTTTTAATTACCCTTTTTTTAAAGATAGCGCAGACATTTTTTTACGAAGTGCCAGCTTTTCTGACGACCTGGGCGAAGTACTACTAAGTTCAACGCAACGGGAACGGTAAGCCACCACAGTGCCTATTGTGCTTTTCCTGACACAACTATCTTATGTTTATTATTTGCAAGAAATAGCATGTCCATCTTGTCGCAATGATGTTGCTATCATCATCATCAGGCTAACTGTTAGCCAGAATAACGTGGATTCGTTCTATCGTATAAACATCATCGATCGTTTACCGACATCCTTATCCTTTATTCTCCCTCTCTGCTCACGTTTTCCTTTTAGAGTATAAGGACCTCGTCGTCCTGTTCGCTTCTTTTGCAAGCTGCAGATATTGACGCCCCCGAACCCCTCCTATAGACGCTCATTCTTTGCAAGCTGATTATGCGTTGCTACCTGCTCCCGCCTCCAAGCGGAGAACACTGCCTCTAGATCTATACTTTCCAAAAGGCGAGTCACGTGTAGCGCGGCGCGTACGTCACACGTCCACTGAATGTAACATCGACTGCTGTAAATCTGTGCCGTCAGAAAAAGAGAGCTGAGCTGAGCTGAGCTAAGCTTTGACCACCTTCTGGGCATCCGTAAGCCCCTCTGCGTTAGCCAGTGCTCAAAATTATAAGCGAGCACGTTTTTCCCCATTCCGTGAGCGGTGTCCGGGTCCTCGGTTCCGCATCGTCTACTTAGCAGATTTAACCTATTCACGTGGCGCACGAGACGGAGACGAATTTATTGTGCTACTCAGTTTTCGTTCTAGGAAAAAGATAAAAGCATAACGAACCTAAATCGCCTAAAATCGCGGGTCCGTACCAAAAAGACTTTATTTAACCGTCTTTTTCTGTCACTCGCTTGAATAATTAGTCATCTATCGATTAAGTGGATAAGATAATTAGTAGAAAATACATCTCGCGTTGCGGGTAGCAGCTTCTAGAATAGATGACTTCATTGGAAGCGCAGTCTTTTCACGCGAAAACATTAGGCTATCCCAGGGAAGATCATTTTGAACTCGCGTTACCTTTCCAAGATGCTTGTTCGACCACAATAGGTTGAAATAGCCGAAAGAAGCCTATAATCTATAATACAGCGGAGATAATCAATACAGATTGAAGTAATTAATACAGCATCTGGAGCATCGGGACTCCTTACTACAGAGGTCAGTTTTGCTTGTAATGTTTGTGGTAGTGATTTATTCGGGTCTTACGTCCTGTGAAGATATGTTCATTTTAGCAGTAGCAATAATAGTAACAGTGATAATAACCTAGCAGCAACGCTTTTCTGTCCAGTTGCTATAGTAAAGAAAACCAATTAATAAGATAGTCCTCGTAACACTCTGGATACTGGTCCAGCAGACTTAACCGCACATTGGCCTAAAGGAACTGCACAACTGAAATTCTTAGCGTTGTTATCGGAATTAGGAAGCATGCAATGGTGTTAAAAAAATTATTGCCTTTAAGGAAGTATCATAAGAAACATAGTAGTGATACGCTCTCTTGTAATAACACCCAGTTTTTATCGTGATAGTACGCGATACCGTAGTACACTATAAAATTTAACTTTCCGCTAAATTGGCTTTAACCGTATTGCCCTGCCTTCGAAGATATAACTTGTTGAATAGTCTCTACTCTGCCATATTTAAAACGACAGTTTCAATAGAACTTCAGTGGAGTGAAGTTTAAAAATTCATGCCTTCATTAGCATTCAATAGACGCACAGGGACTGGGGTGAATTTGATAGCGTTAATGTCATTGAAAGCCTTGTAGACTTGGGCCACATAGTGCAGCGAGTCCATCTCGCTCTTATTTACCGCAAGATAACTCCTCTGTGTTCTGCGAATAAGATATGCGGATTAAGAAGAATTATAAGTGACGTAACCTTATGATTATGGCCACGGATACTGCGATCCCGGCAAACGTGTTGACTCAGCTAAAAGTAAGGACAGGCCAATGAAAACGGATTGTCACCCCTAACAAAACAATTCCGGATTATGGTCGACACGCCTCATTTTATCTGCCGAAAATTCCGAATTTTCAATGACAGCTATAAACAAGCAAAGGCATAAAGATGGCGTGAAATGAAGTAATCCTTTGACATGCTTCAAAGCAGTAGCTTTGCTGCATTTTGCACGAGGATGTCTGACACGACTATTCGTCGGATGAATGACTGTGGTTTCGAAGCTCTTCTCGCATCTAAATACTCGAATTGTATAATACCGACTGGTTTGTTTTTTGTCTGAGTGTTGATGTAAATTGCAACCGTTCATCAGGATGGAGCAATCCAGTTTCGCCATACACGCCGCTGTATGTACGGCACGTATGCTTAGACGATCTAAAATATGATAGTTCAGATCGAGGCGACCTGAAAGGTGGTCAGACTGTTATAAAACGTATCACTATTCGTGTAAAGGTAGCTGAGTAGGCGTTTAGGTAGCTACAATCCCTATTCAAGGACTGTAACAATTTAACGAATATCACAAATAGGGTAGTCGAGGCTTAGGGTAAACCCCCTCTGAGAATTGTCCCGAGTCGAATCTTACCATTAATTTTAATTGGTTTCTCCGCCGTCAGGTTTATTGTTATACGAAACTGTGTGTTTCCCGTTTCTTTCTGGAGATCATGCCCACGATAGTTGCTTGACTTTAGCAAACAAAACGTATTTTAGTTGTTTGATTTGTTTTGTCACTTCACTGCCGCGGACGTGTATTCGCAGGGAAGAAGGGTCTCTGCTACCAGTCTAAGCTGTAACCACATGTCCTAACATTTCGAGCTGATCGTCATTTTTTTGTGTTAGCCTTTACGATTTATAGGATAGGCTAATCTAGGTCGATGTCCTAGCCATCAAGTTGGGTTCGCGCACAGCGTCGAAATCTTGCACTAGTAGAAATACAGGTTTGAACGCCCTTACACTTTGTGTGTTCCCGTGAAACGTACTTTATCTCGAGTTTATCTTGTTGCACGACTTCATCACATAGAAATCAACGAGCTTTCTAAGGCAGCGTTTTAGGCACGCTACTGGATTAGTAAACGATCGCACTGGATGGAACCGTCTTAGTGAATCCGCTGTGAGTTTTTTTTTCACTGGAATTATTGAAATCATAGAACCGACGTTCTATGCTACTTGTATGTTTCACTAAAGCATTTTGTTCAAAGAAAAATTTCAATACACAATATTCTATGTTAGGCACCACTGTTGCCTTGGAAGGTATAGCGTTAGAACTGGTAGAAAAAAATACAAATACGTTCTCTTCACTGTTCGATAGTCTGCCGACGCTCATTGAAGGTGTGTTCCCAAGACTGGCCGTGATTGCTTCGAATCTTAGTATCCCTGTTGATATTTGATTTCCTTTTGCAGTTGACTGCTGACTAGCCGGCATACGCGCGGGAGCTACCAGCTGAGCAGAATGCTCTGAACAATCTCTAGTGTTTTGACGTGCCCGAAACCGCAACGACTAAGGCTAACAACGGGATTACTTATGAATTTAGAGAGGATACTTTCGATTATAAAGGAATAGGTCGTTCCATTCTTATCGAGATGTATTGCTTGACTTGACAACCATTCTGGCCAAATAGATTCTGTTGTAGGCATTTATACGGATGTAGATCAGTAATGACAGGTGTTTTTGCTGCTTATTTTGAAAATTCCCTCAAATAATTTGGCATATAGGAAATTCCATAATCATAAGAGACACTGTAACTACACCTTTTTTTAACAATTATTAACGTATCGTGGCCTAATCCAACGATACAATATTCATTGTTGTTTCAATACTGTAAATAAGTTTCTGCTGAAAAAGTAACGACCCTCTCGGGAATAAATAACTGACGTCCATAGTTAGAACCACGAAAAGTGGAAGCCACGTAACCATCCAACAAGACCGTGTAATCGGCTTTGTAGACCCCGGAGGCGCCATGAAGCATATATGCGCACTACGCGTTTATTTTCTTGTTTAAACGAGGCACAGGCATTGACTATTGCCTCTATAAAACCATGCAACTCACACGCACCGGTCCCCGTTCACTGATGTGACTGAAGTCGTCCATTAAATATATAACAGAAACTCTGCGCATCCGGCTGGCCAATACTGGACATCTACAGACTGGGGCGGAGACCAGCAGTTCCTCTAACGTCACATAAATACTCCGTACCATTTGTGTAAATGAATTAATTCATGTGATACTGCATCGCACGAGCCATACACATTATGGCTTGGCCACAGGGTGCCTGAGTGGTGTTGGAAAATCCTGTCGAGGATTCGGCATACAGAACACAATGATGGGCCTGGAGCAGGAACAAAATATATTGATCTAACGCTGAAAGTTTCATTCTCTATGCCATTTTTACACCTGTCGGCTCGTACACACAATCACGCTCAGTTTTCTACCCCCAGTTGAGGCTGAAGAAGGAGAAACGTGAGACAGAAAACCATGTCGCCTGATCACCAGCACACAACTTAGAAAGGCTTACAGTGGCATGAAATTGCACACTGCTCGGATCACGTCTTATGTACACTATGAATACGTAGATAGCCATAAGCCCTGTACGTGTAAAAATGAGCTTATTTGGTCTTTGTCTTTCTGGCCAATAAGCTTTTCGATAACTTCAATTATCTCCAACCAGAAAAATATGTCATTTGATGTATTGCCACACACACACACACACAAACTCTCGAGTTCGTTTTCTCAGCGTACTCATGTTTATTGTATTTTAATGTATGTTTATAATAATAATAAGTTTCTATATGTCGCGCGCGTTCCTTTTTGTTGTTGTGGTTTAATTGATGTTTCCGAATTCAGTCCTTCGACGCTAGAAATGCCCCCCTTGTAAAATGTTTTTGCTCAAAGTCAAAGACAATGCATTATTTAATATATGTTCTTGTACTTTCGTTATTTGTCGGAACTCTACGTTCTGGGCCGAAAAGCAGAAGCTTGTCAGTTTGGATCTCATCAAGCTGTGTACCTTTGCGTGTAAGTACTTACGAGCCATTACATTTACGTGTCCGTTCAATATAATTAATTTCAAACATTAGTATCACCAATCCGACAGCAAAAATTTGACAAAGTGCCCCAGTAATGATTGAGACATGGTTTTTCTGCTTAGCTAAATATATTGAATCTAACTGATGACCTGTAGCTAAGTAGATGTACCAGAAAAAAAAAACAGCGAACAAATCAAGGGCTGCTGGCCATTAACGAAGAAGGATCAATGACATCCAACGAACAACGCTAATGGGAAACCGCTTCCAGGCATCAATTTTAGTCTGAGTAATTCATTTGATCTACGAAAATAAAATAACAACAAATGTTCAGAACGTGAAGTTGAGTTTTAAAAAACTCAACGACCATGTAAAGCTTCTTCTCGAAGAGCTAACTCCGATTGGGGAAGGATTTCGACGATGGGTCTAGCGGTGATATCTTACAAATCGGCCTCTCATCCGTTTGGCCTGCTCCAGTGTTCCGTATCCGCAGATTATAGAGCCTTGAAAAAACATCATGTCGAAACGAGGACTCCACAAGGCAACTCGACGAATCAGGAAAAATTGTCGCCTATTGCCCTAAATAGTCAGTCGGTCGTCGCTGTTTGCTGACATTCGAGGAACAAAAGTTTGCAGTGAAGTATAATTTGGCAAAGAGGTGTTATTAATGCCGTTAGAAAACACAACTGTACAACTGTAAGATACCACGAGAATCAAATGCAAATGCTAGCGAAGAGAGCTTTACCATCGCTATTCAAGCTTTGCTGTACACCTATGTACTCATGCACACACGTGCCATACGAGACTGAAGAAGATCCCGGTTTACCCCCCCCCCCCCCCCCCTTCTAAACTGCCCTCAAACAGGGGCCTTGACATTCGGGGATGGCGTAAGGTTGCATTTGGATGGTTAGATAGTTTCAACGGAATGAATGAATGAAGCTCCACATTGACTCAACCCACTTTGCGTCTGACCATAGTTCCGCATTAAGGCAAACGAGGTATAGTGACGTTAACCACTAGTCATGAAGCCAATAATTAGACAGCTTAATTACCGTTCGCGACGGACGTCGATAGAACGAGAGAAACGCTGTCATAGTTCCAGTACTATACGACGTAATAGAACCGGTCTGCCTCGATTGACTGACAGAACTATCGAGCTACTGGCTCGGTAAATCTGAGTCTGCCGGAACGCTGAACGACGTCTGCTCGCCTCTCGTTGAGCTGCCCTATATGTTTCTGCATTGGTTCGATGCGGCTAAGCGGCAAGCTACTTTCAGATCTATTCATCTCTAAATTTTAAAAGTTCGATACCTTTCAGAGTCGATAGGAAAGCGAATAAGAATACGAGATCCTGTATGATACCCAATTTTAATGCAGGTATGTGCCCGTATACACCTAATTAGGTATATCTGATAGAATCGTCTTCTGTGAATATATATAGTAGACTGCGTTTATCTCCTGAGAATACCTTTTCCAATACGATTTCGTGTGGATAGATTAAATGAACATCTTCATTTTCTTTTTGCAAATATTCATCATGTTCAAGTGAAGTCGAGTCTTATTAGATTTGCAAAAGGCAACGTACGCTTTCCCTCTGAAATCCGTTCTGCTCCATTTCGCTCCAACAAACAAATCATACTAGCAGACTTTGGCAATGCATTGCCACTATAACGTGTCTTAGAGCTCCTAAATGGCTATACGGGCAATAGGATACGGCCGCTCAGTCACGTTAACACTCTGTCACGGCTCGTTACGTAAAGGTCACTAAACGGTGACAGAGATACGGACGCCTGCTAGACCTTTGTTATACGAGAACAGTTAGCGATAAAATTATACTATATACGTATTAATCCGCTTGCCTTTGCCTCGGGCTTGTGCAATAATAGTCGAAATGGATGCGTCTCAATGACCTCGCAGGCAAAACAGCAGCGTCGCGGCTCTTTAGCAGCAAATAAGTTAAAGTTCTCGAGCGGAACTGCCCAATGGATCACATGTAGCCTAGTGATGATAACAATATTGAAAACTAAGCGGAAGTGGTAAGCAACATCTCTTTTATATGTAAGTTGGAGAAAATATCGAACACTTTAAAAGGAACATGAATGCAAACGAAGTTCAAAGCAGCTAACTTAGTATGTAAGTATGAATTTGCGGTGTTAATGTTACTGGCCTGTAAAGAGCTGTCCTGCAAAAATAATCTATTTTTTTTCATCTTATTTGAACGCGGATATGCCTATAACTGTTTCCTAATTGGGCAATATCGAACCGGTAATGTTTATTAGATAATCACAAGAGCTAATCTCTCACAACATGATATGGTGTCACATGGTCCGCTCCGTGAAAGGGTTCTGTCTTAATGGAAACACACGTTTTCCATGCACCGCTTTATAGTAACCATGTAAAAAAAACCCAAGTATTTTCGGGCCTTTAGTACTCATCCTTAACAACGAACACCCGATTCAGATTAAGTCAAACACTCACATTATTATTGTTATAGTATATATACGGAAGTTTGCTCGTTTCGTTGATGCGGGTCTGTTTTTTTTTCGTACGCAAACCGTTTCATCAAAACGATTCTGAGATTTTTCGCAACGTTACGAATCAGCAGCACCTGTCTCTCCTCGGCGGTTATCGCTAGCCGCTATAATTCATTACGTTTTAGATATAACGACAATCTGCTTAGCGTCGCGTATTTGTTTATTTCTGTCATCTCTCGCTGTCGATCCAAGGGACATGATAACTCGCTCAGCCATCCGTGGTCCCTATTCAGACGCTCTCGATTTTCGAGGTGGTCAATCGAACGGGACTTACCATCATTCCTATAACAGACGCTCATTCATTGTATCGGTGATATTTTGTTTCACTGGCGCACGCACTCGCTTTCGCGTCGGTGGCTATCGCCCGCAGCTACGCTTTTCTACTAGATGTTAGCACCACGCAGAGTCGAAGAACGCGGCAAAAGACACGCGGATAGAATAATAATGTTAAATAAATAACTGTTAGGCTTTGGTAAGTTAAAGCAGCGGTTGGTAGTGCTAATCGGGGCGATGGTAGCGTGGGTCGGTTAGCTGCATCCATATCGTGGGGCAAAGATACCTATTCCCAATGTATTCTATAATAAGACGTAAGTACTCGTGTCAAAGATTACTGTATAGTACGCTCCAGCAGTACGAAACGTACAAGGCCGGACGAGCGTTAGCGACAGTGAGCAAGAGAGAAACCGGTTACTTATTTGATATTTATTCACTCTACCCATTATAAAGAGATTCGCAATTTTCAGACCGACAAATATACCTTTCACTAATCCATGTTTGTATTTTTGAGGACTTCGCATCGTGGTCCCTGTAATAATGCATTATACACGGTCATCCTCAACGAATATCCGTACCTCGACAAAACAACGTCTCAAGCGCTAGCGGCCGAACAATTTGAAGAATGAGCAGTATATTGCAGAGTAGAATAGGATGTGGTCACATCTAATAATAGAATTTTGGCTGATAGGTCCGGTATGGATTTTTATCTGTTGCTGCGTAAACAGGCCCAAGTCAATCTACGGCTTTTCGAATAGTCTCCGTCAGCGAAATTTCACGAAAACAGGGAATTCGTTTAATGCGTGACACCATAGTGGGCTTTGATTTTCTGTATGTGACGCCACGACCCGCGATTGGCGCCTTATTGCGGCCGAAATAGTAAGTGTATGTAGGAAAATTCAGCCTTTCGACTTTTCGGAACGCGCACACGTCGTTAAAGATGGCACGGTCATCACACAGACATTCCTCTCGAGGTCGAGCCGACCAATAAAAAAAACCTATGTTGAGCAAATAAAATTTCTCAATATAGGTATGACGTTGGATCTGTGCAATACTATAAACATATGTGTGAGAGCGAACTATAGCTTAAAACCTTAGCTTCTTCTAGTGCGCAAAAAATGATGATGATTGGCTCAAGTAGGTGGGATGATGTGGGCGTCTGCTAACGACGCAAGATCAATGCGAGCGAGATTTTATAAATGGTTCATTAAAATCCCATAAAATTATCGTTCTCGCACAAGAACAGTTCATTTTGAATTTATGGGGATTGGGCGAGACACGGGGGTTCAGAAAGGGTTGAAAGGAAGCTTTGTATATTGTTGAAATCAGCTAACCCGTCGTAAATTGCTGGATGAGACACGGTGAACGAAGCGATAGTGAGGACTAAGTGTGTAGCGTGTAACGATTTACCTGGATCACGTAAATCTAGGACATAGGTGAAGTGGTACAACGTCGCGAAATGCCGACCGAAAATTAGTCGACGTTCACGCCGATCATTCTATAACAATTTTTTCAATGATCATTTCGATATTGCTCACATATGAACTTATTGTTGACATTCTAATCTCCGTTTTAATTTGTCCATCCGTCACGGTTGCACGACGTCTTACTTCCTATACCGTTTATATAGCTTCGTTTATTCGCTTACTACCTTTATATAATACACATAGGAAAGAATTCCAATTGCCCAGGCTATGTATGAATGGCTCATCCGCAAAGAGTCGCCCTTTGGTTCGAACCCAATGTGTTCTTTCGTAGACGTCATACGTATCCATCTTAACGTAAGCTACGGTCTGGTTATACATCTAAAGGTATCCCGCTACACTCACCCTGCAGCCACTCTAACAACCGCGCTGTTGGCCATTTTCAGTTACCGCATTAGAATATTATCTAAAAAGTTCTATCAGCCTACTGCGGCATTGAAAATATGGTAGTAATAATAAAATGGTTCAGTCTATTGCCACGGCGATCCTGTTACCTCAGGGGTCCATAACGGTTGCCCAGCTCCATAAACCTCGTCGGGCTGTTACAGAGTCCCGTCCTTTTCCCGCTGAACAGAACTAATAAATTCGTCACTTCGTTATAAATAGCCCGTAATTTTTTCCATAGCAATTTATCAGTTAACACGCCAACCCATCAGTATAGAGTAGAAAAAATCTTTTATCACATCTGCTTAACGGACACGCACTGCTCTAGTCCTAACAAGCTTCGGCCTAGAGTCTACACGAACCGGTAGACATAACGGTCTAGGGAGGTACGCTTAGGAAAAACGTTTAAATTTGTCGAGCGAAAGTGTTCAATTGCTAGACAGAAATTCACTTCGGTCGGTTCGTGTTCTATTTCTATTCCTCGTATAACGATACCCTTTCGGTGGTTGACCGACCATTATTTGATTGCTATTAGAAAAAAATCAACGATATCATTTTGATTTTATTATTACAATATTTAGTGCTGTATTGTGGTTTTTGTCACAAAACAATCACAGGAATCAGCGGTGATATGGCTCGATCTAGCTATTTCATTCCAGATTAAGGTAAAATTAACGGAAATATCGATTAGATAACAACTAGACCACAGTTTCTATAGTTTGTTTCAAGTCATGCGAAGGGTCTGCGCTGCGAAGTATCTCTGCACTAAAAGTGCCTTACTTATTACGAGCGTAGCTAACGAGTCGGCTGTGAAACACATATTTCTTTTCTGTATATAGTTCGTATTGAACTTTCTTGAGATAAGATAAACACACTGAGGCCGTCACTTTACAGTACTAGAAATGTGAGCGAAACACCAGGGTATAACTTCAATTTAGGCCAGATTGTGTGAAAGCCCACTTCTACTTAGTAGTACGGTGCGAAGCAACTTACTATTAGGTTAACATAGATTAAGTTAACCGCATTAAGTAGTTTCGGCTACGCTCTACGTGAAATCCTTTCAAGTTCCATTCGAAAAACATACAACATGATACCCACAGCGTTGACAGATGAATGCTCTTATTAAGGAAGCAACACAAGCAAGCATACATAGATCAGATGCAGCATTGGACTACGATTGATTCTTTCGCCTCGCAGACTGTAAAATGGCTCAACTTGAACATCCCTATACCCTGTAGAGATAATAGCATCGCATAGAAAACATAAAAGCATGACTGCCATAAATCAGATGTATTACGACAATTCCTAGTATCTGACTGTGACTTGAATTCCCCTTGAACAAAACACCTTAACGGCATTAATCACATAACCTATAAAACCGTTAGGCAAGCGCCTGATTTCAGCAATATTCTACCTGCATATAGGCACGATTTCATATATGTGTATAGAAACGTGACAGGACTGAGACCACAGCTAAAGTTAATGTATGATAATTAAGCTTTTGCCCATCGTGTGATCGCAAGCATATCTAAACCCATTAGATTTTTGTTCTGACTTTAAGCAACGATAGGGTAACAGTCCTGATTCGTCGTAATGTAGCGTTAAGATTTAGGCTATTGGTAGCGTATGATGCCACGGGAAATCCGCAGTCAACCAAGACATCTGGTTTCTATTCATAAATTTATATTCAGCTAATATCAATTAGGCAAACAACGTATTAATCCACTAATTATCGCTTTTAACTATGATGAATACGAAGCAGCGGCGAGATCTACACGGCAGACGGAGGTATTTTAGCAGTGTTTGTTTTTTTTTTTTTCGGAGACCGGCAGATGCTTGATTTTTATGGGTCCATTGTACAATATAGTCATTAGACGAAAAAGTAAAGTAAGTCTTTGCGAGCGTGCATCTAGAGACAATGAAGTAATATGTTACTCATACGAATAGATGAATGACGGCGTGAGGTGTTGAGGCCCGTTTAATGCTTCGTTTGTTTTAAAGTGGCGCGCTAACATAACGTTATAGGCAGTCATCTGTATTCATGTATTGCAGATAGATAATAGGTTGTCGAATGTATTTGGTGATCTATGAATAGAAAACAATCGAAAGTTCCAGTTTGCATCCACTGTAAGCTCGATAATCATTTTGGAACCTCTTTAATTAAGACTAGTACCTGACGTGACTACGATTTAGAAAACGAATTTCGCAGGGTAATCAGAAAACACGGATAGGACAGGCATGGCCGGATATAGATCCCCGTGCACATTCGAGCCCAGGCTATGGATATCGATCTGCGAATCTCTGTACATCATCTTCGCTCTAGCGTCATGAGTTGGCACACTCTGCACAGACTGATACTGGGTCGCTATTATGGACAGAAGCATTCTACTGCAGACGAATTTAAGTGATGCTTTATTACTTTTGCTGAACCCGAATGCCGCACGAGAATCTAGAGCT
The DNA here is from genome assembly GCF_002532875.2 of Varroa jacobsoni. Taxonomy (NCBI): domain Eukaryota; kingdom Metazoa; phylum Arthropoda; class Arachnida; order Mesostigmata; family Varroidae; genus Varroa; species Varroa jacobsoni. The sequence continues at coordinate 304,134 of NW_019213417.1, forward strand.
TAAGAGAGCACAGTTGAGGCCTTCGTTCACATAAAGTACATATCTTTTTAAGAGCGATACGAGTACAATTTTCTGTATGACTCTTGAAAAGCTTAATAAATGATGTTCAAAGTAATGCCTTTACGAGATTAATGCTTTCTTTGCACGTTTACAGCGAAGAAACATTTACTATTGGCTTGAAAATCGGCAATGGAATGGGTCATCTCAGTAAGCCCAATCAAGCGTTTAATAAACTAAACAAATAACCTTCAATGCTTATTTGGCGGAGATAAGCCAAAATTGTGTTAGTTGCATGTGTGCCATCGTAGGTAGCTTCAATGGACCTAAACCACTTCATAGTACTGAAAAAATGACATATAATTACTGTATCAATGCCGGGCCACTATTCAGAAACCCATAGCCAATAGACTGCCTGATCTTCTCAGATATGCGGGCTTCATGTCGGCTCCTTATAGCACACAAGCGTGCGCGTTTTCTTGCATTTCCATATATATATATATATATATATATATATATATATATATAATTCCATAAAGATCTGGACATGTGAATTATCATCCAGGTCATGAGGCTTTTGAGGTCACTGATGCCTTTCCTTAATATGAGCGAGACCACAGTTTTGGTCCTTTCTGATTTCACGGCGCACGCATTTTACACGTTTATTTGTCGTCTGACGTTGGAGTCGTCGATTAGGAGGAAGAGAAGCGTTCATACACTATGGAAACTAATGTTTTATATTTGATCATAGTATATATGCGCATACATATATGAGCTTCACGATCACCGTTATTATTATTTCCACACTGCACCATAGCTCACTACACTCATGTATACGTACACCGATAAGAAGTGAGCTCAATGAATTCTACGAGAGCCGTTGTTACAAGGCCACCACATCTGGGATCTAGCGTATAGCTGAGCTTACAATTGAGGAAGCTAACTTTCACTGATGGCGTTTATGACGGCCCATATATTAAAGGTTTGCTTATTAATCTTTCGTAAACAAATTTCGCAAAGAACCGTGACTGATAAGCGATCTGGTCGAGCACAAGGGCCACCATGCAATAGTTTTTCACATCATTTCAATATTCTACGAATCTCTTTATCTATATCTAGTGTTAAACAATAATTCGACTGAGAACTCTTAATAATTAAAGTACAGTCGCCAGTGTCACTATTACGCCGCTAAATATATCAGGAGCGGTGATTTGCAACGCTGGACCACTAATTATAAACTGAAACCATATGTACATGGGATATGCATGCTATACAGCATTCAACCAGTAGATGAAAGCCACATACTGTACACACAATATGGCATACACGAAGGCCGTCGGTTTCCATTGACTGGTACGAAGCCATTCGCAACGGTTTTACGACTCAACAGATCTGTAGGCCGTGATACTGTGCCATGATAAGCTACTTCTTCCTGACAAAGCAATTTACTATGCTTTAGTCCTATTCTAAAGCAGTCATATTGACTGCCAGCTACAGCTGCCCCTGGCGTTTGAGCGATACGTAATGACGCAACGTTCGGACAGACAACTCTACTTGTCGTTGGGATGATTCTTATTCGTTCGCTGCCGTTATGCCTATTGCAGTGATGTTCTTGTTTAGCTATCCTTTGGCCGGGTCCCACATGGGATCCATGGCCACCCCTCCACCAACTTTGCCCATCATTGCTCTCCAACGTTACAATAATCCGAAACGCACCGGCAATACAACTGTCAGATCATGACCGTAACAGTCATGCCCATACATAAACAGGTTTATAATTCAAGAAGTTGTCGCCGGTGTTGTGTTTATGGGTCATAATAAACCGCGGTCATTTGGACGACCGACCGCCGTCCCTGGATTATCCATATGAAATGATAACTCGTTGAAGGACACCATTTATTTCACGTTATCAAGAAATCAAAAGACCATACGTATAGCTGCACCAAGACAGATGCGTCGAGATGCACCAGCCCCCCACTTATTGGTGACGGGTTATCATCATGGGTGGGTAATCTTATTTGGTTCATGCTGGTTAGCGTACCAACTGGCTGTCATCACGATATGATACCAAACAGAGTCATTGTTCATTATTGGATCGACGTTACAAAACAAACGCTCCCTTTCATGTGCTCGCAACAGCTGGAGCGGTAGCAGCAAAGATCATCTAATCATCAACAAATATCAAAAAGTACTCATCTTTGTTGTCACGTACGGTACGGCTATGCTGGAAAATTTCTCTTTACGAAAGCCTTAAAAAAAGGCACATAACCAAACATAGCAATACGTGAAGAAGACTAATCGAAACAACTTATTATGGTGTTGAAGTCAGTAAGGACAACGAGAGTTGTTGTCGCTGGATGCCCTTAGGAAACGATGACAGGACAGCCTACGAGCGTTTATGATAAAACACTTTTATATATCGTTTTTAGCAACGAAGAGCAAAATTGGATTAGAAGACGCAGCAAGCTAACAGCGGCGGTGACTGGCTGGCTCTTTCAGGCAAAGCTAAAGTTAAAAATTCAGTTAATGTCCTGACTGCTTCAGCCTAAATGTAATATTTCTGTGTATTTTTTCCTCTTATCACAATTATGGAAAATAGAATTTTTATAAAATGAATGCTCCGCGCGAAGTATCGTGCCGCCTGGAAAAACGCTTAACGGCAAGGAGGGCGGTCGTAAATTTCGCAACATGGATCTAGATTCGAGGTATCGTCGACACTTTAGTTGTTTATCACGTCTGTCAGAGCTGGGGGTTCGGTAGTAATGGGCTGAATAGGGAATTTGACTGTACCCGTCTATCCATTGTAGCGGTTAATCGATGACAATCAGCGCAACACTCACAAGTGTGTGTAGAAAAACGAAAGCATGGACATAAAGCTACGTTAAACGAGGCTGGGTGTCTCGGCACAACAACAATAACATCACGAGTGCTTTGACCAGTGTCGCCGTTCGACATCTGCACTTATGTAAATCTATTTATGCACATTATAATCCTTTTGTGTGTCTTTAAACAATTGCCATCGACTTCATTCGATCACAAACAAAAGCCGTTGATGCCATTTTCGTCGTCAGCACACGTTTTTTCGTCCCGAATCACAATCCGCCTACGACAGCAACTTTCGCCGTTCTGAACTTCAGAAGCTGCTCAGATTGTATAATGTCCGTATAGAATACAGATAGCCATGGCACACATATGCAGTCATTGCTTTTAATGCCGCTGTGGCCCCGACATCGCTTTTTCCGACGAACCGATTTAGACAGACAGATAATAGAGTAACGGGGTGCAATTCCGAAAGTGAAGAAGCTGTGTCACGCTATCGAAACTGCTTTGCGTGCAATTACTATCCACAGGGCTTCTTTACTGACGGTTTTTTGTTTTCGTCTATGGTGTATGTTGCCATTGTCTCAAACGATGACCGCTGATTGCGACGCTTACGTTGCCGTCGTTTCTGTGCCCAATAACCATAAGACGGTGACCTTAAACACTAGCAGGAGCAGTCAATAGAGGATTGAAATGATTTCGAACAGTCGCTCGCGCGCCGTATGTTAGCGTTATGCCAAGCAGCAGTCACAAATAGCCTTCACTATACCTGTTGCTACCTGCGCCTTTACTAACTGGCTAGCTACGTGTTCATCCAACTAGTCATCGACTACTGCTATTTCCTCGCTAATGTTGATGCAGGCTTGAGATAAGAATATTATAATGCAGTTGGCCAGAACATCGGTTATTCTGACGGTTCGTTTATGCTGTGTAATACTTCATAACCTACTTCGGTAATATTTATGCGCACTTTTGTCTATACGGCTTATATAGAGACATATATGAGGGCAACATCTGTTTAGTACAGATTGTCTTTGCGTAAACATGCAAAGAAGGGTTCTTTTATTTATTTTTTTTTTTGGTAAAACAGGAACGACATAAAAGTGACACAGCACTGATATCTAGCGGGCAAGCGAAGGCGTCTTCGATCGGCAGCAGGCCACAATAAGAATGACATCAAGCGCGACACTAGAATTGATCATCATATTCTGATTACTGTCAGCAGCGGAAGATACGGCTGGAAACGAACCCTTCCCTATTGCATCTATTGGAGCCGGACACTTATTTAGTCAGCTGATGCTTTTTCCCTTCACGGTCATGTTAACATAAAATAACACTTAACATACAACGCATATAAAACAGCTCAAAGATACAAAATGACCTAGCATCGGCTGTTATGCCCCGTGAGAATCTACAGTCTGTATGTCTCGCCCTCTGGGGCTTCCTGCCACCTTTGATACCGTGTTCTTCAAAAGCTAGCTAGACAGGTCGCGCATCAGATGACAGCATCGAAAAAGGCTTAAAGCTGTTAATATAGTGATAACTGTCTTTTAAGTTGTTACTCGAAGTTGAACCGGAGTTGATTTCACGTGTTACACAGAGAATAAAACTCCCCACGTGAACGTTGTGGCATTCAGTAGCGTGTCTTTCGCTCTGTATTTCGGTCGGCCTTTCATAGATTTCAAGAGAAGCAAAGATGACATTGAACTTCCAATGAGAAAATATTCCGAAAGATTTCCTTTTGAGTGAATCAATTATCTTTTTTTTTTCTGTGCTATACAGTTTAGACTGAAAGTAGCCATTATGAAATAACTGGATGTCGCCTCGTTGTTAATAGAGATGTGACAATAACCGCCGTTAGCGGGCCCTTGCAAACTAGTTAGTTGTGCCAAATTTTCACCCGGCATTGTCTTTTTTTTTCGGCTTCTGATAAAAAGCCACAACAGCCGATTATATGTACCAAAAAGTACAGTTGCTTAACCCTAGACTTCGCATACACTCTTATTCATCAGAAAATCACTGAACTCTATTGGAAAAAAGACGCCAAGAATACAAGGTCCAGACAGAAACAGAAACAGATTGTTTTTTTATAAATTTCAAGATTTTAAATAGATTTCAAAATCCTGCCACACACTTCGGCCAGTTACGGGACAGGCCGGCAGGACAGATGTGGTACCGTCTTACCCGGCAGCCCGGTGGTAAATATTTTTGTACCTGTGATTACGTGTAAGCAGGTCGTGCGTGACCGACACGAATGTTGCGCCTGCAAAAAAACACCGCCACAACCCGAACGTGGTCCCTGCACGCAAATAAGGAAGACTGAGGAGATTGCCCAAAGGCATTTGCGCACTAGCACCTAGCTAGATAATGCAAGAGTTGCTGCCAACGTATAAGTCTGCTCCCTTTGATAGAAAGCATCGAGGAAAACCGAAGGATGTCCGTCCTGTCCCATGGCCTGGCGCCAAGGGAACGGGGGCAGGAAGAGGCCGTTTACGTTCGCGATGCGTTGCACAACGTACGAGCTGGTGACCGCCTCGACCACCCCATCGCGCGTACAGGATTGTTTTTCTTTTCCAGAAAGAGGGCTGAAGACCATGTTGGCAAGGGTAGCTGTGCCTTTAGGATGGCGTCATCAGCCAATACAGGAACGTAGAACAAGATAGCATAGGAAAAAAAACGTCACAAAACAAATATATTAACTCATAGCAAAACGAACAGCGAATAGCGTGAGTATGTTTAGACGTGGGCGTAGTTGCGTATATTGTTTGCCAACGAGTTCTCGTCCCCTAGGAAACGGTCGGCTAAAAAAAGCATATGCTGGTCTGCTTTTTTCGCAGTGTGAATTAATTAGAAATAAATAGACGTAGGTGGAGAGAATGAGGTTAATAACAATAATAATAGCATGTTTGTCGCACGAATTGGTTTAGCTTTAGATGTTCATTTATATAGAGGATAAAAAAAGTTGGCTCGTGAGCCCTTACTTATATATCTCTTATACTCACTATTATAAGGGACTTGCCAAGCAGTTTCTATAGCGTTTATACCCATATCACTTTTCCCACGATGCTATTTAGAAGTGGAACCTAAACATAGCCCAATCATATCTCGGTTCAATAAGAAGTTCGCTTACCTTTATCAAGGCGCTGCAGGCAACAGACCTCGAAAATACCTTGTACCATTTTATTTGGCAAGCCATATCGAGAGATCGATTGCCGACTTCATTTCGGTACACTGTTTTTGCATAGGCAATATAACCATAATCGCTCCGTTTACAAACTGGACACCGTACCAAGTTTTCTTGACTACCCTGAATAATTCTTAATAACCCAGTATAGCCTAGAAATGTATAGCTTTACAATTAACTCAGGCATCGTCACAACACATACACGCATAACCATCTTATTCTCTGGCTCATAGTGCATTCTTAAGCGTACGGCGAAGTAGCAACGGAAGCCAGCGTTTTTTTCGATTCCTAAGACGATGTTTATACATACACACGATCTAATACGCTATGCACTGCGCCCCAGAGGATTGCCCCTGTGATTTTTGAACGTGCAACAGCGATTTTCTAACGAGAACGTAACAAACTGATCGTACAGAGATTTCGTACGACGTGCAACGGGTCCAATTGTCAGAGTTATCGAACACGTCTCATGCACTTGCTGAGATACGCCCCGTTATTATAGTGATTGCTATTATAGTCTACTGTTATATTTATTTAATTTTTCCTTGAGCAAAATGTCACTCTTTGTTAAACAAGATCAACGGTTACACAAGAACTCCTTATTCATTTGCATCAAACGGAACGCATCCAAATCTTTTTCAGTGTTTTTCACCGATAACAAATATTGTCATTAGATAAATAGGTGACTGTTATTCAACGACCGGTATGTGCGCGTTCTACGCGGAACTGTTGTTTGCCTGTTGGGCTATTGGGTATATGGCGACAACTAGCGGATATAATAAAGTATAATGAGACGATGATTCCTAGTTTCCCTGAGGTACATTCAAATTGAATGGATGTCAATAGCTATACGATGATCTGACTGGCGTCCCTTTCGGGTCAGTACGCCGCTAATATAATGTTTCCTAAGGGATGGTTGATGTCATCGCTGTTACTGCCACCGTTCTAAACCAGCCACGCGACTTGCGGCCGCACCTGTGTCGGACAATATAGTGTGAAGGTCTGACTGATATCCTTGGCCCCGCAAGAAGCGTCAGCATAATGTCTATCATGTTTTCTATGGTGACTGAAAATACCTGTTAAAATGCGTAGACACGCCTCAATAGTGCACACGTTTGTGAATACTGTGCGTAATTTTGAAATAATTTGATAATATCGACATGGTTAGGCCTAACGCAAAAACGACAAAAAGTGCAGTCTTGCACCGACCGATTTTCTCTACATATAGTCGGAAGGTGTAAGAAGCTTCTGCTGTAGATACTTCTGATCACTGAAATATCATGATTAGGTTCAATAATAAAAAATTACATTACCACCTATTCAATGACATTCGCCACATATTTACGCCATTATTTACGGTTTAGACAAATCTCGCGCGAAGTGGTTTGACGGAACACGAAAAACATGACGCGGCGAAGTTTTGTTACAGTGAGTCAAGAAGCCGTAGCAACCAGTTGACATCGTTGAAAAATCACAATGGCCAACCTGAACAGTAATCAATATCGCCGGATGACTTCTCTGCTACCGGTTTCACGCTTTAGGGACACCAGGCCGGATTTTTTCAAACACTTTCCACCTTTACCTATCGGTCGGCCGATGCCCATTTGTCAGAGTATTGAGATGAGGGAGTTTCCTTTTCTGTTTATCTATTCCTCGTTTCTTCGAATTAGTCTTGCAGATCTGCGTTGTGTAAACAGCAGGTTCCTCTTCGGCGATGCTTCTTCTGGCGTATTGTTGGGTTCGTACCATTTTGGGCACGTAGCTAAAAACGGCGCATGCGTAATGATGAGCGCGTTGATGATTTCCCATCTTCGTTGTGTTCTTTAGTTTTGCGCCAGTAAGTTGGCAAACTTCGATTTACTGGGATACATACATACCTACCTATTTTGCGAACGACTTGAGCGTTCCACTGTTTTTTTTCTATGACTCGAGTGCGTAAGCTTAGGGGCAAACATGCATGGGGCCTTTTAGCAGCGGAGTAAGACAAATCAAAGGTCAAAGTGAGAATCAAATTTAGCGAATAGAGATTTGCTTGAAATTTTCCCTACCGTCATCTCCCGTATCGGTAAACTATGTACACCACGACGGAGCCGATTGCTCGTAGTATTAATTTCTGCACACGCTTTAAATCCTTTTGACAGTATAGCATATGGATCACTTATAAATCATATGTCAACTAGGAGCAAAAGTATAATCTACAAAAAAGTGTGTTTCACACAAGCATATTCAAAGCCTTCTGAAGCGCACTGTGAACTGAGGAAGAGTGCAGCTGGGACCCATTAATTGATCTCAATTGCTATAGTAATTCTTTATCGGGCTCTTCAAGGTTTTAAGGTTTCTCTTCAAAGATGAGGTCGAAGACGGAATTTATGAGACGCGTTAAACATATATGATATATCAAATACTAAGAGCTAAAAAGACATCAACCTTCGAACGTTATCGAATACAACCACGACGTTTGCACAATGCCTTCAATCTAATGGAAAATTTAATTACGGGAAATCGTTTTTAATCGGGAAACACATTTTCATATGTAATAATCATGAGCATCTTTTCAAAGCAACTTAGCCGAAGATCACTGAAAAAAAAGCCCTTTCATGCGAACTTCATGCAACCACTTCCACAATGGATACTTCAAAACTCGTGTACCAGTTTCAAGCGTGCGCAGGCTCTATTGTACACACAGATTGTGCGAATACGAAACACCCAAACAGTTCAAAAAAGCGTACCTATATTGTTATAGGAGAATATCTTGATCATCTTTAACTTTTCGCATGAATTTTCTTACAGACTGACTTGCTTTTATACATTTATTCTAAATTTAATCGAGATACTTGATATACAAACACTAAACCTTTGCTGGTGATAAGGAAATCTTTCTTTTCGACATTCCCACTATCGACTTGTTGCTTACTCACATTTACGATCAACATTCGTCTGCGCCAACCCTCCTACTATCAACTCAAATTCGTTTGAGACAAATTTCTTTGTACTTCAAGATCGTACAATTTTTCTGCTCACTCCTTCCCCTCTCCCAAACTCAGACATCTCATACCTTTTGTTCTTCTACCAAATTCCTCTCCTTTGAAGTACGCCTTGTTTGAGGCGCTCGAGACACAAGCTACGCGACCAGGGTTCCCATCGCTGTTCGCTAGGACGTAACGCGCACCATGTCCACAACTGATGTAAGCTCGACGTACCTTCATTTGCTGCCTCCGCATTCTGCATCGGCACCGCCGATATACGTAAAAACACTCGATACATAAACCGCACTTCTTGCCTATTTGTTTGTACGACGTTCAATTCGACGTCCTGTTCTCGTTTTGACACGTGTAACAATAGTGCATTGCTATGTCACTTTACCGTCAACGTCGTTTAGAACCATAAGCCACACGACGACACAGCGAGGAAGCGGGCAAGTTGAAAGATCCCGGCGCGTCCGTTCGCCAGCTCGCGTAGCGTGAGCACGGCGACAACGAAAAGGCAGAGGATAGAAGAAAAAGGGAATGAGCGGGGCGCGATCGTGCTCTATTCTGACGTCAAGCGCAGAAGCAGGTTTGCGTGAGCTGTCGCTTAGAAAATCATTATCATTTTTTATTTTCTTATACGCTTCGGTGTTTCATTAAATGCTTCTCTCTCAATCGCTCTGTATCAATTTTTCTTTCGTTGTCCGATCCGTCGCACGCTTTTCGTGCACCCGGACTTGCATGTCGCATGGCTATTAGGGTGAAGGCATTGAGAGTAATGCTTCCTCGAAGTAGCAAGAAGTTGCCATAAGAAAGCATGGCTGATTTGGAGAGCAGACGGATTACCACTGCGCCTGATCTTGACAGCCAGTCGTAAGCCTAAGTACAACAATAGCTATTTGCTGGGGTCGTCGGCTTTTTCAAGTGTCAATTAGCCACTGTCACCGTTCCCTTACATTTCTACGGTGTTGAGTTTAACTTGCTTTGATTGATTTCTCCGATTAAACGTACGGATGGCAAAAACACAGTTCGTGCAGAGTTCAAGCAAGTTGCAGAAGACAGGTGGAGTTTCATGTTATATGGTGCAAAACACCTTTACTTGAGGTAGCTCATAACAGATTTTTGTAATAGTGATTTAGTAAGTAACACAATAATCAATAGCTATGTTGATGCTGTTACAGACTCAACCTTTGAATGAGCACCTACTGCTCTGTAACTATTCGTCTATGCTATGCGTTTTCCCCTGTTACTAGTCTCTATAGAGTAGAGTGGTAAAAGTTATTTCTAGCTAAAAATGTCGCACCTATTAGAGAGATCATCGCTAGTAGCAACCTTTTTTTCCATTACGATTCATTGGGGACCACAAGAGGCGCTTATCTCGGGTTCGAAAAGCGCACCCTGTTCATTATTGTGGTACTTGGTTCAACCACTTACCGGCCGATGATTAGGTTCCCGTCTAAATTAGCGGAGACGCAATCGAAAACTCATTTTTAGAAAATTCTACCCGAGGTCTTTCCGAATCTAATCAAATTGGTCATGATATCGTCTGTCTACTGCAATTCAGCATAGCGTGAGAGTTGTTTCATATCGCGATGTTAAAAAAATTCGCTTGCTGTCACTTTTCAGCGATATTAGCACAGCGGCCTCACATTCGACAAATGCTAACCGCCTCGTGTCACATTGGCCTTTTGCAGGCCAAATTAAGTACATGCTTTGTACCGGCGCTGTGTTAGGTTCAATGTCCCATTAGTAGCAATAAAGCGAGGAAGAGACCGTTGACGCCTAAACGCAATATAGTCTGATCTCGATCGTAGAGGTCCATCCGTAACGAATCTCTATTGCATGGCCGTGTCTCACTGAGCATAAATGCCCCGAACAATTTTCTAGAAATAGCTGTTTTAACTATCGTATCCAAAGCTTTGTTTAGCACCTGATAAGCGTTTCATTTCTAAGTAACGATATACTTTTGTGTGAGCGGAAGTCATTTGAGCTGCTCGAAATTGTTAAACGAGTACAATCAATATAGCGGATTAAAGTTTCTGTTGAGGTAATTATACCATATAACTTAATTGACAATGGTTTACTGAATCAAAGTTGAACATTTATATAGCCATAGTGCTGAGCCTGGCACATGACCGAAACACTTACCTAACTGTACAGTCCTATTACATCCAACCAGCACAATCTCCTATTTGCCTGCACGCAAGCTTTCACAGCCTTCATTAGAACATGGCGATTCACATGTATAGTATAAATTATACATCTATTTCTTTAGCCAATTGTAGAACAACCGTTTCCCAAAAAACGGAGATACCATTTTACTAAAAAGCTCAAGACTAATTATCATAGTTATTTATCTGTGTTCTCTGTGTATATATATATTTATATAAATCGCATTTTGTAGAGCGGTACTGCGCCTGGAAGAAAACCAACGACGGCACCAGCAATATCTTGTGATCAGACATTGTTCCTAACACTTTTATCGGGTTAACGAATTGCAGTTTCGTCTACAGTTATGACGACGCTGGGTATGTGACAGTGAATGCGGCGCCAGTGAAAAGTGCCGTCATCATTATTTTGTGCGTTTTACTGGTTAACGATATGCGTTCGGTAACAGTATTGCCGTTCATGTCTGTCGTAGTGTCTCTGCGCAGACGAAGTGGTGCTAACGGTTCACGAACTCAAGTAGCCGCCAGGCTGGTTGAGATCAAAGCTGTATCAAGCGGACAGCAGGAAGATCGCTGAGCCGTACAGGCGATTTGGGACAGGACAGGAAAGAAACCCAGTCAATGACGATCGCGGCGGCGGCGGCGACAGTCATCTCTCGCGTACGTGATAGACAGATCGGGACCATCTAGATCTATGCGAACAACACAATCAATAAATGTGTCTCGCGCTTTCTGCCGTCGAATAGTACAAGGTGTAGAAAAGGTGGTAGTGATTACGGCATCGGTAGATTGTCAGCCATTATAGTTGGTAGATATTTTTTAATGCTTTGCTACGATTCGTTGTAAATGCTTCTCCCGTATTAGACATTACGACACAGGACTGATCGCCTGTTGTTAGGTAGATATGTGAGCAACGTCGCGTGTGGCGATGTGTCGGACGTGGAGCAGAAATGCCTCCAGCGGCAAAAGTAGTTTATTTTTACAGTTTCGGACAAGTTACAAGCGCGGAAACTTATCTTAATGCTAAGACTTGGGAGTGTATGAAACCCAAAAAAGACTGATTTTAGAGACAGAGGTGTGCAGTCGGCTGTGCTATGAAGCACGCGCCTAGTGAAAGAGAACAATGTGCAACATTTGAAGCCTTACTCATGTGAATGTCTTACATAGATGTAATGCATATCCTTTTCGAAAGATTTTGTAATTCAATTTGAATGATGTTTATTTTTTGCATCGAGTTCCTATGTGACGAGCTGGGCTGCAAGGGGTCAAAAATGCTTCTATGCTGGGTTTGGTCCGATTGTTATTTCATTTAGGCAACCACTCAGTTATCTTAACTTCACTGGAAGAGAATCTCATCAGAAACAAACTTTGGCAAAAGTATACTTTGTTTTTAATAATCTGCGAACGAAATCATTTTTGGGGCTAGCTGAAGCCGTGTTGTGATAATGCCTAAACGAAATCCGTAGCTTTACACTACAGGCCGGGTAAAAATGCTAGCTTTTCAGTGTCTCATTTTTAGACTAAAACAGAAAGCCGGTCTTAGTATACAATAATCAAATATCCGGGCATCTGAGGGAGCGGAAAATCTTCAGAAAGGGTGCAACAACTGAGTTTATCATCTCGTTCTGTTTAGTCCTATTTGCTACGATCACAGGTAATAAAATTTTGATTATGACACGAAAAGAGGTTCCTCTAGACGCACTTTTCATTACTAACTACTACATGTATATTAGAACCCGCGCCTCAAACTTTATATGCAGCAACACAACGTTATTTATACGCTTCATTTTAATAGATTTTAGGCTTCCTCATATGACAAAGACCAAATCATTACCGTATACCACAACCGTCGACAGGTATACACTATGTCCTAGACAGTTTTCACTTGAGTCACTTCTCTAACAGCTATATGTAGTCGCAAGTAGCGTACGTTGAAAAACCAGTCCAATTCGCGTTAATGCGTGTCCTAGAAGGGATGCTTATCAATTAAACCATATTTTGATTGCTATTAGACTCATTGAGTTCGATATAGAGGGTCCTTTCAAGTTAAACTGGAACATTAAGACAAAATTGCTCTATTTTTCCCTCGACCTGCGCCGATGCGCCATTTGCTGTAAAAGTTATTGCATCACTATATCAACAAAACATCGAAAACGAGCCTTGTGCTTCACTAAATTTGTACCATATTTCCTAACGACTAGTGTTAAAATCGCGGTCCCATGCTGCCCGATCCATCATTCTTGAAAAAAGGATCTATCAAAATGTCTGCCTTTTGCTTGAGGTAGTCAGAAGCGCTTGCTTACAATAATGCTAATAATAATAATAAACACAGCTTAAGTGGAAAGGCATTTAAGAATGACTTTTCATACTTGTGGTTGCCCTAAGCGCTCGATAACTTCTACATCGTTCTCGACATGTCTCAAATTAGTTACTCAATAATAATCATAGAAATTAGGCCCTCCTATTCTATGTAACAAAAAGCGTTCCCCTGCGTTAACTGCCAGCGTTCACATGATTACCACGAACAACCACCGACGACACCACCTTTATTAATACATACACAAACATTTTACGTTCGTATTTCCATGACAAACTGAGACTCCTACGTGTGTTGCCCAACGCAGTACATATAAATAAAAAGTGAATAATTATTATCATAATAATCATCAATAATTACTATCATACCTTGAGTCTTTCCTCGGAACAGCAGAGGCAGCCGCCGACGGTTAAAAGAAACGCCGTGATAGTGAGAACCACGCACCCGATCACGGTACCACCGAAGCCAATGAACACGACTTCGTCGGGCCCCCCTCCAGAGGGCTCAGCCTCACTACACACTACACCTCCTAGGACTGCCAAACCGGTGACTAGGGTAGCTGTAAACCAGCCATCATCTCGGCCTAAAATCTTCAGGGGCGTATACATCCACATTGTTACGAGAGGGGTGGTGTTTTATCGAATGAATAGAAATAGGAGGGCGCGGTTCTTGCCGATGGCGACAAAGACGACGCCGTCTCAGTAGCCGTAACCAATAGCTTGTCAATGGGTATTCGTCGTGACGACCGGCTGACAACGGAAAACGGGGGCAACGTGAGCTGTGGCAAGGCGTAATACACGGACGTCTGCGACAAGCTACTTCGGCGTATTTACCCCCCCCCCCCTTGCGTTATGGATCACACCACAATCATTGCCGTGACAGTGACGCCATCCGGAGCACGAACATCGCTCATAGCAATAATCCTGTCTTCGTAGTGACGATCGTGGAGCAGAATTTCACAACAGTGTGTTGGTATTCACATTATGATTTACATACTATATTCACTAATAAGCAAAAACGCGCATCTTTTCCAGAAATTCCTACAGAACTATTTCCTTGGTAGTTTGCCAGCCACTGTTGCCGTGGTCGTCGTCGTCTTTCGTCGAAGTAGCGGTGTGATTTCGGCCCGTCGTCGTTGCAAGACCCGCGTCAGATCGGAGAATAAACCTTGAAGTGTGTACTCTAGTTTTTACGTCACTGATTGTAATGTAGTAATCCACAACGAAGAGAAAAAAAAAGCATGATGAATCACTCAAACATGCTCTCCGCGCACCGGACTGTGTTCATTGTTGCTATTTAATGCACATCTACATATATATATGCAGACAAAAGAAAACAGACACCCAGGTCAGATTATTATTGCACTGGTCGCCTACCACCCAATCTCCCTACCGTGCACCTTTGTAGCGTTTACTCTTCTTTGGTAAACGCTTCTCTATATTAACTTCTATTACTACCAACAATAAAATCCAAAGCTCTGGCGACGAAGCTAAATAATGCTAATGCAGCGAGTTTCCACCTGGTCTACGTCTCCAATATATGGACAACAGAACTGTCCGAGCCAGACGACGGCTTCTCTGTGCGCGAAGAGCAGCGTTTTCCCTATGCTTGGAAACAGCAGCAAAAGACCACAGCACGATCCCACTGGTAGATTTACTGTTACGCACTTATCACAATTATATTCACATGACGAATAGTTGCGGAGTGTAGTGGTGGCTGCTGGAATTGTCCTCTTTAGAGGACAAGACTACGACAGTGACGGCGGTGGCCACAGTACTCAGATCGTAGGCGTCGGACAAATAGGCCCGCTCGTTCAACGTAGCTAGCTGGCCCTGCCATCCGCTGCTTGCTGGGCTACGTTGTATTCGCTTGCGCTAGTGCTCACAAAGCAGCGAGGGGAGGGAAGCAGGAGAGAAGAGCTTGGGCGAGGGAAACGACAGCCGCAGATTTTTATCAGGCCATAGACATACAGGGTGCCTTCGAAACTCGCATAGTACATGCGAATATAGGCGATAACCGGCAGCCAAACTAAAAGTTTCGAGTTTTACGTTTTCTACCGTCGTTAGGCATTCTATCAGACTGCTGACCTCAGACTACAGAAGGAACTGTGTTCACGCTTGGATTCAAACTCAGCCAAATGGCAGCTCCCAAGCCTAGTAAATAGGCAGAGATGTTTATCATCTGCATAGCTTTTGTTGGTGGCGCGAAACTTTGAATAGATTAAATGCAGGAATGTAGTTGAAGGTATCCACGGGTACTCATATTTTGTTACTAGACGTAACTGTTGTCTTGCTTGGTCTGCGGCCGTAAGCAATGGTTAGTGCAGATTAGTGTTGCAATTGGAAGTGGATTCGAAACCGGTTAGCTTGCGGTGCGGGCTGGTCGACTGCTACGAAATACCACTAGTGTTCATGAGAGGCGGTTGACGGATACGCTAACGATTTTATCGAGTTTCCAGTGTATTAGGAGACGTGCGGCGTTTCGTTTCATACCATCAAGTAAACAGAAGAACAATTGCGAACAACAGAAGAATTGCGACAGTAGAAAAACAAAATAAAGTGAGGCAAAATGCGCTTAACGCATGTGCTTTTTGGTGTATTTAAAAAAAAGGGAATTACAGGACAGAAATTCAGGTTCGAAAGGAGAATACCTGGAAGTCTATATGCCGGGTGAGTTAACGAAAAAGTATACGGCCTTGTGGGGCCTTTGTACGGACAAATCGTTTTTTAATTTCTTTATCCGAATAGTTACGATATACGCACATGGCTACATGCACACATTCGAAAATGTAATCACAAATCTCTATTGAGATCATGCGCTGACAAAAAAAAACAGTGATATCAGTTTCTACCTTTTTTTTTTTTTTTTATAGATAAATAGGATCTATTCGAATTCGCGGCATCTGTAGGTTTTCTTGTGTTTAAAAGTGGCTATAAAAGACGTCGAATTAGGTACAGAATCTATGAGAGATCTAAGATATAGTTCGGGATTCTATATACTGAATACTACTAACAAAGGAGCTACTGCATAGGACATCAGTCTGGCGACAATGATACTGGATAAAAAAAACAATGGAGCACAGTTTTACTGTTTTTTTTTTTACTAGTTTGGTACTGTTCTTCATTTTGCAGGAAGGTCCGAATCGTTCCTGACTTGAAGAAGGGTCATAAGCTGCGCATGTGGAAAGAACTGGCCATTGAGGAGGAAAATATCGTCTACATTTCAAAGCCCTATCTCACCACAGCTGAGGAAAAGCACCTGCCGACGTACGTAAACTATTGTATGATACAGAAAATTCATCAGTAGTTGTGTCTTGGAATTTCTTCGCGATAAAAAATTGCTTGAAATCCACGGTACGATGATAATACGATCGGGTAACTTTTGCATCTATAAGTTGGGGGCCAAAAAAATTATAAGCTAGCCGATCGCACGGGCTGGTTTATTTGCCAAATTAACAGAGTACGGGTTCACTCATTGAAAAAGAAACTGGAGCCGTTAATTAAGACTGCTATCAAGAACATAGTAGATAGCTGCCCTCGTTTGATTAATAACTAGCACGGAAAAAAGCCGTTTTTTAGGCTTTGCGCATTCATTGACAGAAGCCATTATAGCAAAGACAGCTCCGTAGTTCGGCTAAAGAAATTAATTAACTGATGAATTACTATTGTCTAGGTCGTTTAACGAGCATATCGCCCTATGACCCTTATCTTCGCAGGGAATACATCGAGAAGGGCGTTAAAACGACTGAAAAATACGAAAAAATTAGATCGAAGCCGCTTCGATCTGTCTACCTGGCCGAGGTTCTCGAGCATATCAACGTGAGTCGAAGATGGGAGGAATAGTGAGAGCTTCAGTCTATGCTGCATAACTCAGACCGTAGCCAGCTTTGGCAGCGTATAGAACATATGTTCTAAGAAATTTTGTTTTAAGGTAACGCAATGATAGAGTGTCTTTTTTTCTCTCTCTTTGGTTACTCTGCATGGACACTTGCTTTTATCGTAAAACCGCTTTGTTTAGGTCGACGATTTGTACTGTCGCTTGCCTAAGACTGCAATGAAAGAGACGCGTTGGGTAATAAGTAAAATTAAACTTAAGGGAAAATCTTTCTGCTCGGTTCAATAAGATCCAGAAAACCGTCACTTGCTCATCAATCGCATTGAAGTACCTCTCGTCGAACTTATTTCAAGAGAAACTGTTGTACCTGTAATGATGAAGTCCAAGCATGGGATACGCTAAAAGTACGTGTGATACATGCAGGCCTTTCCCGGAAAAGTTCGGTTGAAAAACGGATTAAATTTACGATATAATAATAAAAATTAAAAATAACAATACAATAAATGTCTCAATAATATAAATATATTAATGTCGTCCAATAAATGAAACATAATTTAGATGAAGGTTTTCTCATATATATATACGGCTAATTGATCAAACCAATGAGTACGCCCAACTAAAAAGAGAGTACAATAAAAATTTATTCATATCTTGGTTAGCGCACTTATGGCACGCCTTCACTCGTTTAAACCACTGGTGCTTACATTAGTCATCGTCTCTAACTGTATTTTTCATATCCGATAGTATCGCATTGCCATAACACGACATTATGTTAGCAATGTCCGCAGCACGCCTGATTTAAAAGGACCTTTCAACGTGTTTGCTGTTGCTGCCCTGTTCGTGCTCAGTATAGAATGATCTTCCAACACACTAAATAATCATGGGCGTAGAACTTCTCTTTAACATGTTGAGTGACCTTTTCGTAAGTACCCAGAGGCACCATTCTGTACGTTGTCGCTCACCAAAGACGCTTCGTAAAGACTTACGCAATGTTTGTATGGGTACTAATAACTTCGGTATTTTCTTCGAGGTCGTCGCAGAAGGCGCCTACCTTGTTAATCTGAGCCTCATCGAGTGTAATCGGTATCATGGGAATCCATTTCGTTCCGAAATCATGCAATTGGTATCCGCCTTTTTGTAAGACGCCCATAAGACTTAGGTACCCAGTCGGAGTACAAAGGAACTCGTACACCAATGAGTCGTTTTCGCCCATTTCGAACATCTCCTCTGCACCAGCTGCATATGAAAAACATGCTTAATAAATAGCACTTAGTTCACTGATCATAATGAATCCGGTAATTGAAACAAGGATCTATAATGTTTGCCATTTAGTCAAAATCGATCCAAAAAAGAATCGATGTTACTAATTAAAAAGGTTTTCTATAATGTGCAGATGCCTCAATACTACCGAAGAATCACGGTTGCGGCAACAGACTTCACTTCGCATCAAAAGAGTTTTGATTTTTTTTACCTTCAAAGTCTAAAATCAGTTTATCTAACTTCTTATGGACTGCCCGGTCTTAACGGACAATAGGTTATAGATAAGCGGCCAAACTTCGCTTAAGCTAGCACGGAAACAAGACCAGAACATGTATAACTGAGTCTGCAATATCTGCAGCATAATTGAGAGATCAAGTCATACCTATACATGCAAAGTTACAACTTAATGGGCCCGCCTTACCATATTAGATAAGGTTCCTTGTCGTCTCTAGACTCATCGCAAGGTAAGGATACTACTTAAATTTAAAGCAGTCTTAAAGCTACAGCATGATGGGGCTATACTTGGACTCAACTTGTATGCCTGGACTTATGTTGCCCCGTGTTTCTTACGTCACAATGACTCCGAGCGAAAAAGAAACGCAGCACGCCTTCAACAAGTGTATTTATATAAGCTTTATAACACTATTTTGGTCTCGACGTAGCTGAAATTATGAAGGCTATATAAACAACCGTTTTTAGGGAAGAATTACCTAAAGAAAGATCTAGGGAAATAAGAATCTAATAACTATATGACTTGTCGACAAACGTTGACAGATAAAGAAGTCAAGTAAATTAGCGAGTAATCCTCGATTTTGAGATATTATTAGATTATCACTACTTCGCAGTCGCAAATGCTGCGTGGAATTGGCGAGGAGTCTATTCCGTTACCTTCGATAGCGGCCATGAGTGCCTCATCTGGATCGAATTTTCCTCCGTCCTGCTTACCCGAAACGCGAACAAATCCTTTCTCTACAAATCTCTCCTTCACACCACCTTTTGCCATCCCCCAGGCGTGTCTCCTGCAAATCTGAAATAAAAAGCACTCAGTCTGTTAACAGATCTTGTTTCAATAGAAAGCACTGCAAAATGTATGGAAATTAAAGGCGTGCTTACAAGACGCGTCAAATAATATAAAGAAAAGTTCTTGAGTATATACGTAATTCAAACAATTCATTGGATGTTATCTTGCTCAATTTCCGAATGATTCAGACGATGAACCATGCTCCTTAAACTGATGGTCTGTCTCTGTAACATTTAATAATCATTGATAGAGGCATTCGAAATTCAGCTTTCGTACGAGGAATTAACAGACCAGACCTACGTCATGATTGTTAACTATTGTGACGAAGAGTGGCATTGACAGTGGCTAAATCAATTCAAACGAAGGAGCTTCTCGGATGTTAATCTAAATTAGTAGGTACTGGTTGGACCCGCAGCACGCCATACATGTCTTGTTGATGAATTGGTGGCTTATGATTTGCACAAAACACAAAAAAGTTACTTTGGTTTAGATTCGCCATACGAGTTATACTATATACTACCAAACACCAACGATTTCGAATGCGCTTTTCGTGATTATTTCTCAAAACCATCCCAGAAAACCATTCTGTTCAGAGTTCTGGCCACTTATCCAACAGCTTACGGCTACCCGTTTGTATTTTCTTGTGTTGTTTACGTACTGTTCTTAAAGTATGCACGAATTTCGAGACATTTGACACTTCACAGTTGGCAATGACAAGCGCCCCATTCTCTCCGACGAACTCGTAAGCTAAGGTTCTTGTGTTTTTTCGAGTGGACCCGTCCTTGGCTCGTTTTAATACAGCTTCGATAACTGCGTTGGTAACAATCTGATACACGAAAATTTAAACAAATTTAAGTTACTAGTATTACTTGGATCATGATAATTAGTACACGGATGATCAGTCTGTTTCATATCTAATCTTTAATTAGGACTTTGAATAGCTTGAACCATTTTAAGTATAAAAATGTAACTGTCTCCGATAATTTTTTGCTAGAAGAATGAAACTAAACCTACTTAACGCTATCTAGACCTGATATAACACATATTAGGTAGGTGTATCATACAATCGGCATAACATTACAATTAACGTTGCTTCGATATGAGGAAAAGCGTGTTTGCAAAGAAGTTCTCCCGCTGGATATTACATGCGGTACTATCCGGGATTCAATATATCATCTACAGAAAGGATTTGCGTAAAAATCGGCACTTAATTTTATCTAAATATGACTGGTGAGATCGCAAAGAATTATCTGTTCATATCATGCTCATAATTTACTTAGAGTCAATTTACATAGAGGTCAATCTATCACTTGAATATTTATTTTTCTTTGCCCATAAACTGCTCATTTCTCAGCAACTTTTTTTCTGGGAAGAAAAATATAGCATAAGACATGGAAAAAAAACCTACGTTCTTCCAAAAAGATGGCCTACAAAGAAAGGTTTTTGTTAATATATATCGACGAAGAATAACTACGGAAAGCGGATATGTATCGACCTTGAAAACCAGAAATGTATATATGTTTCTGGAGTCTGGCGTGTTACAATAAAGATTCTCTCGTAGCATAGATCATTTCAGTGGTATGTCTAGTGCTTATTATATCCGCACAGCTTTATCAGTTTTATCTGAGTCGTTTAATCATATTCGAATATACCACCCGGATATACCCGATACGGACAGGCTTATAAAATGAGTGGTCATTATGCTCGTATACAAACCTGTGTTCTCTTGGCAGCTTCAATGGCGTTTGCAAGGTGTTTATTTAAACGGGGATCGGAACTCCCTCCCATCTGAATAGCTGACTCAATGAATCTTACATGTCGATCTGTTGTTTTAGCTTTATTCAGGTCTTTGGCTGCTTTGATATGTCGAATATTTTGCCAGTGCGAGTGGCCGGCCTCCCGTACAGATTCAACCTGTGGGCTAAAAAACGTTTTTTTATTTTTATAACAATACAAGAAAATAATGAATCCATAAAGAGTAGTAATCTTATGGAAATATTGTTGTTTAAACCTAAAGCAATATATTCTAAATAAAGCAGATGATGCTTACAATAAGCCAAATTGTCTAAGTACAAAGGTTGTATGACGTCCATGTTCGATAAATTTTATTCATTCAACAGCTATACATTTAAACATAGTGTTACGCGTTCCTAGATGTAGTCCAGTTATCTAAATTGAGATTAGACATCTTATGTCTATACTATCGATTCCCTATGTTCATTAAGAAATTCTGAGATATCATAATCAAGCAGATATATTTCACAATAGTAAACAAATTTTTACAATAGTCGTTTCTTCTGCGCATTAAGTTAGAAAGCTTAGGAACCTAACTAAAAGAAATAGAAGGAGAAGCAGGTTGATTAAGAATTACGAAGTTTATTTACCGCCCACATATCATAAAATCATTTAATCTTGATCTTTATCTCTAAATATTTGATACACCAGATCAATACTTTATAATGAAATTTTCAAAAATCAACTGAACTCTATTGGATAACTATTTCTTAAACTTAAGAAGAAGTGATCATTTACCCTGGCAGTTAAGCAGATAAGGCCAGAAAAAGTGTGCAAACATATTATTAGTCCTATTTTTTTTGCTGCTTCACTTATGTGCAAATTGCTAATATATGTGCGCATATGAAGAATTTTAGAGCATCTATACGATAACTTCGTTTATGACGGTGGCGATAGTGCTGTAGTGTCCTATTTACTATTTTTTTGCATACACTCCTTAAGCTGTTTTACAAGATCCTGGCATTTTCGCCAATCTTTCTTATCAGCCATACACATATGCAGGTTGAAATTTTCCTTCGCGCAGCCTGTTCGTTCTAGCATAGCCTCTACGGGATCATTGATGCTTTCTGTTATCGTAGAAGGCGCATTTTGTCCACGGTGGTTTGAAGAAAACGACATCTTCGTTTTAGATCTTACAACGTTTCTTTGCCTGTGACACGATGACACGGACGCTGATAATAAATATTTGGATATATCTTGAATAACGAAATAAGTGCTACGTTAGACTGTACAGTCGAGATCGTCCATCGAAGATTAATAGAGTCTCGCATAGGATTACCGGCACACTAGGAAATCTACTCGATTTACTCTTTGAGATTACTCTGATAAATCCTTCCGCTCTTTGCTTGCTATCTTCAGACAGCAACATGCTAGTCAATACGGCAACAATCGGACTTCTTACTTACAGAACTTTCCTTGTCAACTTTGAAGCTAGCCTCGTCTGACAAAAACAATGTGTGTTCGTATAGTGCGAGTTGTCAACCTCACTCTTATTTAGCATCGACAAAACAGGTGTCCGTTGATCGGCAATAGTTCCACTGGCAATCCACCCGAATTCATCGCCAGATCAACTCAGCGGAGTGTATGAAATCAGCAACACGAAAACAGAGCGACTGAAGCGCGGTGTCGCGCGTGTTGCATTTCGTAGATAGCACTAAAGTCACCCGGCGTTCGAATTCGAAATGTTGGGCTTCTGACTAACTTTCATATTTCCTTTAAAGTTACTAGACACTTACCCATTTCGTAGGGACTGCCTAATAAGCGCTGTTCGTAAAAGAGTAAAAGGACTTCGCGCAAAAGTCATGATTATTCACTAGGGAAGCTCTCTGCATCATACATACAGGTTGAAGTTAATTTTCGGATCACTATATCCCGAGCGTAATTTTATGTGATAAACCCCCGATTGTTATATACATTTGATTTCCGACCAATATGTGAAACAAAAAGTTAAATCGATCGTATAGGCACGATAATTCAATCTTATGTAATTGCTCAAAACTGATTTAATTTTTCATTTTTGTTCTTTTTGCCCCACTCCTGCTTTCCGAGTGTTTGGTTTTGAGAAAAATGGCGGCCCCCATAGTCCGTGCACGTTTATGTAAGTTTTCTGCCTGGTTTTTCATAAATTGTCTTTGTTTTGTTTTAAGCGTTGCCTCCTATGCCCCAGGACAATGTTGTTGAGATTTGCTAATAAGCTAAAACGCTTTAATACTAAGAGACGTTTTCTTAAACGCCGATTTTAGAACATTCTGTTATTTGCGCCACTGATATCCCATCTTGAGAATGGTACAACATGTATGAAATCTTCCATTTATGACTAAAACAAGCCAAAATCTCTTTGTTTTTAGATAATTCTCGGTGGTTTAATGAGTTCTATTTAAGGCAAAAATGAAGGCACTTATCAAGAGGGCTACTTATTAAATACATTGTCCTATGCATCATGTAGTTTAGTAGTTTGCATATTTTGCCTTTAGCCTTTTGCTTCTAGTATATTTAATAAACAGCAAAAACACTTTTCTTTTCCTGACATATACGTTAATCTTCTCCTCATAGACAACATCAGATAAAATGAGGCCGTATGTATGCAAAAAATATCTTTTCCATAAATTGGCTTCAACCTTGTGCAGTTTTAGAGTCTTCAAAAAAATCTTATGTTTGTCCCTACTGTTTATTATTAACGTCTTTAAATATGTTCTTTCTAGTCAGGTTTCCTTGACCTGGCTTATTTTTAATAATGTAGTTACGTAGAGATCAGGTAGTTTTTCCATCAAATGTATAAAATATATTCGTTTACTGTATGCATCCACTCGTATCCGTAAGTTTGCGTGGAAAAATACTACTCAGATAATTGAATTTTTGATTCACAAAATTAGTTAACGGTAGTAGATTGAATCAGTATGTATATATCAAACTTTGTGGAACAAAGTTATAATTGAAAGCTATCAAATCTATGCAAAAGTATAGGCGATGAAGTTTACGATCTTGCATTTATAGCTATTTATACGATATTTTTTTTTAGCTAGATAGGTGTTTTTCTGCACGTGTGTGTTTTATGAATATTGTCAGTCGATACAAATTTGAATGCTTCTTTGTATGCATTTAGTTATATGTTAAAAAAGTGCCCAATTATGTCGTGATTCTTGACTATGCTGCTTAGTAAACTCTGGTGGCGTAGGTGGTTTCCAAGGTAACATCTTGTCAGGACGCGGTCCCGTTCGAAGCGTATCTACGCAAGCGGCACCTGCTACACAAACACAGCGAGATCGGCCCGAAAGTGATGCTGATACAAGTAAAAAACAACAGCTCCCGGCACCTTTTAGGACTTTGATTAGCGATCCGGTGGGTGAACACGATGCGTTGAAAAGTAAACGTTGGAGTCTGATTGGCAATAGATTTTGAGGTGATATTTTCGCTGTAATTCTTCTTCAACGAAAATTTCAGTTTCAGTCCCTTCGTAAAGTTGTTTTCAAATTGGATTTTTTGTGAAAGTGCATTTGTTCATAAAAAGCACCACAGATGTAACGTTAATATTTTTTTTTGTTGTCGTGCTGCACTAAAAGTCTCCTCTTGTCATCTATAGCACGTTTATATTGTAGTATCTTGTAGCTTTCTATTATATCTCAGTCATAAATATATATGTACCACTGTGATTCTGTTATCAATACATTCACCTGTATCTTCCATTTTGCCGAACAAACGTATTAAGGTGAATAAATTCATTACGCAAGCAATATATCAAGCAAAGATCTGCGCACTTATCATACAAATGCATAGATTTTTGGTTGATATCGATGTCGTAATGAAAGCTTGCGAGCGTTTTCTTTCTGTAAAATTGTTGCAGAGTTAATATAAGAAACCTTCTTAGGAAATATTAATATTCTAAGGAATACTTCTTCGGAAACTAGTTTAAATCATCTGACCATGTTTATTACTACTACTAGCTTATCATAGATTTGATAGCAGTTTAACGAATCCTCGTACTCGGACGTAAGTTTTGAAAAATTTCACACAGTTCTTATTACACCGAGTTAATGTTCCTTGTGAAATTAGCTCAGGACAAGCAGGCACTGTGGGGCAAGTTAAAGGAAGGGATAGCGCCAAGCGATGCGTAGTAAAAATGTATAGGCAATGTTAGCAAGTAAATAGTACCAATAAATCAGTATGTCTTTTATCGCAAAATATAGTAAAACCTTAAAAAAAGGAACAAATAGATTGGCGTGGCATTGAATTTGCATTGAGTGGTATGCTCGTGATATAAACGGAAATGGGCGCCTTAGCAAATATATAAACGTTATATAAAACGTGATTTTAATTGCTTCTTTTATCTTATCGAATTTTCACAGGTAAAACACACACGGGAACATATCGGCAAATTCTATCAAGTACCAAAAAGTGTTCAGGCTGGACTTTTCAATGTATACCAGTTAAACAAAAAGGCTCGGCAATTTCAGAAACTCGCTGGCGAGTTTTCAATGATGGTGCGAGCTCCCTTTCTTGAGGCCCGTGATTACCTTCGCGATTACGATTATTCACAACCTGCTCTTCGTATCATGCTTTACGGACGTTTAGGCACGGGCAAAAGTTATACAATGGCTCACATTTTACACTATGCCTATTTGAATGACTTCCTTATTATTGCAAAACCCTGGCGTAAGTAGCCATCTGATATTCTTTGACCCGTTCTCTTGTTGTTTTATTGTTGCTTGTCTTCTGTTTTCTTTATTCCTTTTTCGACAAATACGTATTCATAAACGAATTTCCAGTAGAATAGTTGTAGCTATGCACACCTCCTCTCAATCACCAAGAACACCTTCTCATCAAGAAGTTCGATTAAGAGTTGGTCAGTGTATAATTTGACCTGACGCTCCTCCACCAAGGATGAAGTTTACTCTCTGTACAAATGACCATAAAATAATATATATGTAATATATACGCTAGTATATCTTTATATTGGAAATATACTGCATTTCGCTGTCCATTTATTATCAAACGTATTTTGATGTTTTAAGATTAAGTTTGCCAATTTTGGTTAAAAAAAAGTATTTGTTTATTAATATGAAAAATTTCATTTTAAGCTCGTACATATTGACTGTAACCGTTGATGCAAAAAGCCATTGTCTAAGACGTAGAACTGCGAAGTCGAAGCCGACGCTGAAGTATAAATTGTCTTATTTTCCTCCACCTAGTTCCTGAGTGGACTAGGCGGCCAAAGGAAGTCCAAGTAAATGAAACAAACCCATTGCTCATGGACTCACCCTTGGATGCAGCCGTCTGGCTTCAGCATTTCCGTTTGCTCAACGCCGACATTTTATCACGACTTGATCTTAAGACCACAAAAGATTGGAACTGGAGTGACAAGGTAACAATGATAGCGGAAGAACTATATGAACCTATAGGCTAATGCTCCTTTACCGAGTTGGTCGGCTTTCACTCTTAACAAACACGCTACGTAAGCTGTACTTCTATTATATATGCTTCAAGTTCATCCTCTAGCATTAAGTACTGACTATCTGCATATGACCAACGTATATAGTTTAAATATTTCTTTTGCGATGCAAATTAGTAGTTCGGTTTCTCTTGTACTAAAAAACGCGCACTCACTCTGCAGTTGCAATGAATTCGACGATCGACAAATTCACTGAATCTTTTTCTATTCACTTTGGTAACTGCAGGAGGTGACAACGAAAGGTGAGTCCCTTGAAAATATTGTCGGGCACGGAGTCAAGCGTGTAAAGCATGCGTGCCTATGTGTTGACGCCCTCTTACAGGAGATTAAGTCGTATACGGATTCTGGCAAGTGAGTATTAGACATTTTGCTTTATTACTTTATCTATTTGTTCTAATCAACGAATATAAATCAGACAAGCCTCATATATATGTATATATATATATACTACGTCGTTATCCAATCTTGAATAACTGCACTCAATCTGTAATATGTACATACTGAACTAGATTGTTATTGAAATTTTTGTGCTCAAAGTGTTTGCATTATGGCCATAATTCAAAGCAAGTGTTTAAATTATTTTATTGTGTTCGCATGCCTGGTCACATTGAGTAATAAGTTACAATATACACACTTTCGTTTACATGAACTGTAGAGTGCAAAAAGAACGAATAGAATAATAAAATCATAATTATGTAGAATCCTATGAATTTGGTTCTCTCTGTGTGTTATTGGCAGATTGAAGACCTTAGTGGCGATCGATGGCGTCAACAACCTGTTTGAGATCTCCTACCTAAAACGACCTAATAGGTCATTCATTCCTGTAGATGATTTTTCTTTGCTACGAGCATTCAAGCAAGTCCTTCGAAACGACTGGAAAAATGCAGCGATAGTTGTCACTGTTGACGAAAACGCATTGTCGCTGAAACATCGAGGCCTCGAACTTGAAAAGGTGCCAAGCTTCATGCCACAGTATCTACTTGGCAAAGAGGTATAGTGTGATATTCTCAACTTAAATATACTCTAAGCTAGATTAATAAACATAGTAATCGGTAATTTCAAATAACGGTTTGGCGAGAGAATCAAAATCTTCGATGTTCTTCTGCCACAATTTGACCAAGATACAATCGTGGTGACGTTTAAAACATAGCGATGGCGCCCCTTCTTCCAACACGCATGCTGCACTTTATTGAGTGTTCAGCAGTTTACCAGCTATCCTTGATCTTTTATCGTATTAGCAATAAACGTGTATCCTTAACATATCGAATGACAGACAATTTATATTCTATTTTATTCAACTAATTTGGAACGTAATTTTAATGGTTAGTTACAAAATCTGTACTATTTAGTAATTTATCGACCATAATTTACGCTGCACTGTAAGTAGTGCTAACTTTACGTATTTTCGTAAACAACAATGTCCTTTTAACACATATCCATAAATAAATTTAATCTTTTGTTTGACCTTTGTTTCAGGGCTTCGAGTTCTTTGAGCCATTTATTCCAATACGGACGGAGAACTATAACGCTGTTGAGATGGAGTCCGTTCTAGATTATTACGCAGCTGTCCACTTTATTCAGCATCCCAAAGCGAAAACGCCATCGGGTCGAGAAGAATTCAAATTTCTTAGTGGCTACAATCCTCGGGAGCTCATGAAGCTTAGCCAATGGATTTGAGCATCGTAGAATGGAAGCTAAAAGGCTGATTAACGATTTCAAGAAGAAACTTTAGCGAAACGTCACGATATACTAAATAATTACCATTGCCTAGCGGATTCTCTAGTTAAACTTGCAAGTTAAATAAAAATCCATCAATACGCCGATTTTTACTAATTGCAGGCAAGAAGCTTGGTTACATGATTAGATAGCTGGATGGAAACTGCATCAATCATTGTGCATCAAGGCAGAACTTAACATATGAGAGTAAATGCGAGTTGGATGACTATAAAGCAACAATTAGTTATACAAACAGAACGAAACTTAGTGTAATTATTGTCTATGATAAAGGTCTTGTAGCAGTTACGATTATTCATCGGAAATTAAAGGGTTATTCATCTGGAGACGCTTCATGAACGTGTGCAAATCGCGCTGAAAGAACATAGTCAAAACTCTTGCACGGCTATAGTGCAGAATTGAGTGCGTAACTTTGTTGCAGACGATATTTGATCCAAAAGACTAGATACTCATAAATAGCGATCTGTCGCTTACTGCTCGCTCCCACCAAACAGCGTTTTAAATGCTGAAGCACGTTATCACTACCTTTCAGTGGATTCTTCCCAGTGGAAGGTCGCATTCAATTAGGTTTGATAACGCCAATTTGACTCGCAAGGCGACGCAGTTTTGCTAATTATATTACCATTTCTGTATATTGCTGTTTTGTTCATGGAACTGACTTATTTTTAAACGGATACCGCCGAATATGCGGGGATGGTGGGTGCAGATTCTGGGAGAAAATGGGAGTGGAAAAACATAAAACCGGAGTAGTGAGGAACCATCTTATTGGGGTGTTGTACTTTTAATTTAGATTTATCTGACACGTGGTATTACTTTCTATATGCAAAAGTACGGAAAATCCTTTGAGTAGAGGCCTTCTCTACTGAGAGTTTTTAGCGTCACTGCAATCGCGTTTATGCCGCATTTACAAGAATTCTTAAAATTTTTCAGGTGAATACGCCAGGCTTTTGAAAAATCCTCATTACAGTCCTTTATATTCTACCCTAGGCAACTAAAAGTACTAATGGCAGTCGTTTTTTTTTTAAAACCCGCGGTTCGCAAAAATGCCCAATCTTCATATCTAATACATAACACCTCACGTAATTTAAAATTTCTTACAATATAGTCTCGCGTTCTTACCGAAAGTTTTGCAGCACCTTTAAGAAGTTTCTCAAAATTTATTTGCTTCCTTCTGCACTGA
The DNA here is from genome assembly GCF_002532875.2 of Varroa jacobsoni. Lineage (NCBI taxonomy): Eukaryota > Metazoa > Arthropoda > Arachnida > Mesostigmata > Varroidae > Varroa > Varroa jacobsoni. Next base: position 333,855 of record NW_019213417.1, read on the forward strand.
AGTGGTCTTATAATGATGGCGCATATGTCATTTTTTGCTAAAAACGCACTGCCTGCTTGTCCCTTTGTTTCATTTAAATGTTTCAAGTTCGACGTTCCGTACTGCCACAAGCAGAAAAAGTACGAAATATGAAGCAAGCACCTTTTATGCCTTTTATTGAGAATTTAAAAAGACATCTAATTTTTAAACAAATCAAGATGCTTATTTTAAATTGTATACTTCTAAGGGTGCCTTTTACTATTCTTCTAGAACGAATTTTTGATTATATACTATATATATATATATATATATAAGTAATAAAGTTACTCTTATAGGATTAACACAGCATTTCTTTGGTGCTGTTAAATTCCTTTCCAACATAAAACTAATTAAATGTTCCTGATAAAATTATATATTTCGTTTGACAAAGACATTGCTTACCGTTTATTGTGTTAAAGTATTGGCTTTATAGGGTATAGTTGTTAAGTTTGACTATACTGGAACGCTCACCGTTTTTTATCGAAAATTCTCCGGCAATGTCTAAAAGTAGTATGGATTTAACTGGTCTCTTTGGTCTTCACGTTGTTGTCGACGATTCCCAAAACTACCGCGTCACTTCTAAACAGGGGCGCTATAAACCACCGATCAATAATTATATCTCAGTTCTGTAATGTACTGTTCGAGATGTGTGACAAACCTGACACTAACTTGTCCGGTATAATGTTTTCGCCTCATTTTAAACACCAAACTCGTGCAGTTTTCTCCATCACCGGTTTTGTCATCGACGCATCTCTGATATCGAGCTATATATGAGCGTACAATGCGTTGGCAAAATAAAAGCGTAACTCCATGCCCCTTTGTCGCTAGAACATTCGATATCATTATACAATTGTGATCGCTTCGAGTTCTCACTTTTTTCTGAAATGTGAGTCGCTTGGAGTGGAAATTTATTACTCAGAGAGATTATTACTCTGAATTTATATAACTGATGCATTTTGAAATTATTACTCTAATAAAATTAAATTGTATTTATTCTAGTTCCTCTCTGTATCGTATGAGATATTATTAGTTAACACTATAGATCGACCGATATCACATTCAACAACAGAACTACAATTTTTTCTTTGATCGAGATCGTAAGCTTTACTGCTGTGTATATCGGCAAAAATACAGATTATTGACAACTATCAGCTGGATAAAGACTTACGCATGCACATGCCTGTGCGCACAATACTTTGGGTCTACGTTTTTAACAAGTAATGTCGTTCCGCTCGAATGATCTCTAACGACATAAATTTATCTATGAAACGCGGTAATAATTACACCCGATTGTTTTTGTTGAGGTATGTTTATTTTTTACTGTGAAACTTACCATTTTTTCGTGGTGAAATCAACGGTGACCGCTGTGATCATCTCGTGTTTAAATAACGCGCGCGTTTTCTTTAATTGCTTAACCTTCTTGATTTTTAATCCTCGCGTGTAGTGAACAACGATATAATCTTTTCTCAGGTGTGCGTACGCCTGAGAGAGTTTTACTGTTTATTGTGTTTTTATCATTATTGTTGATAGTATTGTACACACGGCAACTGCCACCGCCTGCTCTACTACAAACCACGATTTAGGTTTGCCACTGCAGTATCCTCCATGCGAACATGTGAAAGCTACCCATTAATTGCCATGTGTGCTTAAACGTGGATGCGTACGTTGTAACTTTGCAGCGCTAAGTTATTGTTCGTTTGCTGGCCTGCTTTTTGTTGCCAAAAAAAGCAGGCTCTGACTGAATACATCTTTACTTGCCATATTGCTCAATAATACTAATAATAGTAATAATAGTCAAAATAGCGGGACGGGGTAGGAAAATAAATCTAATTATCTTAATTCAAAATTATTACGACAATATAATAGTAATAATTGATAACCTCCAAGTTGTTGCGGTCATCGTTCCGATAGCTCGTTGATTACTAGAAATACTAACAGTGCTTGCTTAATCCGCCGATGATCTAAACTTTTAGTTATCGCAAACGGTTTTCCCCTAATTTCTTTCGCTGCAACCGTCATTCGAAAACCTCCACACTACTGTCCCCACGATTTTTCTTCGATCTTCTCGTTTAAACTTTCACTACGATTTTTAATCTTCTCGTTTAAACTTTCACTGACACTATATTAATGTTACTACATCCTAATAAATGATAATTTGCACCTTCACCATCGAAATCGAGCTGTACAGAAGGCTACCGTAACAGCGAATTCGTAGTAATAGGAGCAGTTGACTAATAATAGAAATTACGTAGAGCACAGTCTTCTTTAAGTCCCGATCTTCCCTCATCTACGTATCAGCGTTTTCAACACATTCTTATATACATTCGTGCAGGAATCATTCGACTTCTTTTCCGTAGAGACAATACTAGTCCTGGCTTATATAGTTCATAATATATATATATACACATATATATATATGTATTTATATACATATATATATGCACATATATATATATATATGCTTCAATTCTATCTGCACAATAAATGGTCAAATCTGTAGTGCTGCTGATGGTGCAGTGGCTACCGCCGCATCCGCTATCTCCGACTGGTTTCTAGTCGTCCGCTAGTTTCTCCTCCCGGACAGACTCCACGGTACAACGGCTGCCGTTTACTGCAGCAGTTCACTAAACGCCACTTATTCACTAGTCCGATGCAGCTTATTTCTTCTTAGTGCCGGCTTTGCCATTCGGTCGGATTGGGCTTTTGCCTGCGGAAACCTTGGCCCTTTTCGGGGCAGGACCACCATCCGATGGAGCGGCAGTTTTCTCGACCTCCCCAGCCGTTTCCTCCTTTACGATCGCCTCATCCTTGACGTCTTGGGCACCGGCTGTGAATTGACCTTTTTGCTCTGCCGCGCCTTCATCCTTCACCTCCGCGGGTTTCGAGCCGTCGCCTGCCGGTGTGCCGGGTTCACTGCTTTCCTCCTTTTTAATCTGTGATTCCTCGGATTTTTGGTTGGCTGTAACGCCAGAACTAGCCTCGTCGCCTTCCTTAGGCGTGGCAGTGTCCTCTGTCTTCGTTTCGCTTCCACCTCCACAGTTATCTGCTGCGCCTGCTTTATCAGCATTGCTCCTTTTCTTATCGCGCTCAAGACACCGTTCAAGATTTTCAAGCGCCTTCTTGAGTGTATTTTTTGTATTGTGCGCAGTGTAACGGATGTCACTCGAGAAACGACGCGACTGCCGGAGTTCCTCGTTCAGGTTGTCGATGACCTTGTTAGCTTTGCCTAAGTCCGCCTCGAGACGGTCGCGGTCCTTTTTAACGCGGTCGAGTTGGTGAATGGTCTTTTCTAGCTCATCCTGAGACTTCAGTAGAGCAGCATCCACTTCGACCTTAGCGCGTTCACTTTTCTCCACTTGGTCGCGCAGTTTCTCGACGTTCACGAACACAGCACTGAAAGAAGCTGCCGAAACAGAAGATGACGTATCGTCAACGCTTCCTAAATTATTTCCCTTAACGACCTGCCGGAGTTGGGTGGCGCTAAGTAATGTAGGATGCTCAAAGCCCTCGGGTGGTTCTTCTGGATCCATGTGACGGTGTGTGAGTTTCTTATACTCCACGTTGCCCTCCTTTGTAATCACCTTCTTAAGTACGCTCCGGACCTGGGCGCGAGATAGATGAAGGTTCAACGACAGCGCGATATCTTCAATCTCTTTCGAGCTGAAATGTCCGACACGGTTCAAATCGAAGAAGATGCACGAAAGCAGCAGAGCTGGGTTACGTACAGTTTTCTCGTCATAGATCTTCTCATAATCTTCGTCAACTTCGTCCTTAATCTCGATCTCAATCTCGTCCGCCTCCGGAGCGGCAGCTTTTTTGTCTTCGTCTTTTTTATCTTCTTTTTTCAGCTCCTCGCGCTTCTTCTTTGCTGCTAGCCGGTTTTCCTGTTCTTTATTTAGATCAGGAGCTTCGAGCAAACCCTTATACAAGTTAAACGCATGATCACGATAAAACATAGACTTCAACAATTCACAGAACAAGTTCAACTCAAATAAAATTTCTTTGTTATCAGATTCGCTGTACTCAAGAAGTCGCGAAAGATTGACGAGACGGCAGTCAAACTTGCCTCCCTTAGCCTTGCGGTTAGGCACAACTACAATAGCAGGATTTGTTGGTAGCTCGTAGATAGGCAGAGTTTGTTCTTTTTTCTCATCGTCTTTGGTCGATTTATTATTACTGTCCTTTGACTTATCCTTCTCCTCCTCCTTTCCGCCAGTAGTAGACCCCTCCTTTCCATCTGGCTTATCCTGAGTATTCTCCTGGCTATCTACCTCCATACCTTCGGGAGCTCCCTTGGAGTCAACCACCTCTTCTTTGTTTTCCCCAGAATCCCCGGCGGACTGGTCCTTCTGTTTTTCATGCTGTAAAAATTCGACCAGACGTTCAGCGAGCGCTTGTTTTACACCCTTAGTGTCGAGCCCTCGCTTCTCGAGCTCGACCCGCAAATCAGCAACCTTCATCTGACGGGGATCGGTTCCGTCAGGCAGAAAAATTTCCCCGCTCGATTCCTGAGACTCCTCATTGTGCACCGCTGCTGGCTCTGCCGAATCGTCCTCCTTTTTGCTATCGCCCGAAGCCGCTATTTGATCGTCACCAGTGGAGGCCGGCTCCTCCTCCATAGGAGTTTCCTTGCGCAGTTCCTCGGACAGCTTGCTCCACTCGCGATGGGTGGGGACACAACGCCAGACATCAGGAAAAAACATCACCACCTTTTCCATGGAGACCTCGCCATTCACCTCACGCCGGTAACGCACCTCAGTGATCCTCGGCCAACTAGTGCAGCCACGTAGATCGATGCCTGTCAAGAATTGTGTTGAGCGAATAGCGGTATTAATGAGTGTCTGCGGATGCTCCGGATCGTCGCCATCCTGCGACGGACTCCACGGGCCGCCAATAGCCTCAAACTTGCCTGCCTTTACACCTACGAGAAGCTGCACAAGCTCAAGAGGATGCTTAAGCTGTTTGTCAGCAGCCGCTCTATCCGATGGACCGCAGCACTGTTCATAGATGTCGTTCAGTGCCGAGGTCGCCAGCAGGACCACCTTAGCGACGTACTTGTACGATGTGTCGAAGGGTTCCCTGGCTGGCGCGCGAGCTCCAGGCAGACGTTTCTCACGAGGGCACACAGCGTATGCACAATGAGCAAGGCTCAAATCGAGCGGATTGAGTGGTGGAAATGCCGAGCTCCATAAGATGTTTGCATGGAAGAAATCGGATGGGATGTACAAGTTCGGATAGCGACGTTTGAGTTCCGTCGCACTGGCCGACGTTGACTCTAGGTCGACATTATGCAACAATGCTTTGGAAATTCGACGTTTGTTAGCTGGACTACTACGATCCCTGGCCCCGCCGCCACGTTTTGGTGAAAATCGTCGCATAGGCGAACGCGATCTACCGGGCCGCCTCCGCGGCGGAGAATACCGCCTTGGCGGTGACCCTCGACGAGGCGACATTCGTCGCGGAGACACTCTTCGGCCACCGCCGCGCGGTGGCGACCTCTTATCGCCTCCGTTGCGATGATCGTCGCTAGGCTGTAGCTGGACACTGGTGGCCGTCCACTTGAACGGCATCTTAGGATTGAACGAAGCCTCACAATAGACGGTGTCGCCCTCGCGCGGAAACTTGCCCTTAACACAGTTCAGCTGAAAGAAGACATCACCATCGACGAACCCGAAATGATCCATCAGTTTACTGATCTTGCCGGTGAAACAGCGATGATTACTCTGCGGAGTTCCACCGGCTTGCTGATGACCCCCATAGTTCCCACCCATCCCATAGTTGCCCTGGTCATGATGGCCACCGTACTGGCCCTGTGCGCCGTACCCCTGCTGATGGCCCTGATGTGCCGGGTATCCGCCACCACCGCCGCCTCCACCTCCCCCAGCGGCATACGGTGGGTACTCTTGTCCACCTCCACGAACCCACGAACCGCCGGGATTGCCCCGATATCCAGACATACTGTCGTGGACTGTCAGATGCAAAGTAATAGACAATCGATCGCCCGCCGTTGGTCGCTAGCAATTCCGCCGCGACAATATTTCCTCCCTGAATAGAACGAGATTTGTTTCTGTATTAGCTTCAGCTTAGTATAGTAGCAGTAGCATATAACTAACGAACTGTAACCGTTGCAGCCACCCTTGTAGCTTGTTTCGTTAACCTTCACGTTTAAGGCCCGTAGTCGAACTACTAGTAAAAGTTATCGCAGTCTCGATTAACACACGAACAAAAGCACCATCAACAGCCGCCGGAGGCAGTCGCCGCCGAACAAGCAGATAGCTAGCAATAGGCTACGAGCTGTTGCTATCGCTGCTCTTATTGGCTGTATAACACAGATCAGTTGCTGTAGACAATCTTGTTGGCAGGTAAACACGCCGAGTCGAATTGAAATAGCTGGTTTAGCTCGACCGTTGCCGCCGTCGCCACTCGTGGACACGGGGTTTATTAGATTCAGTTTGATATGAACCGAACGACGAGTGCTTGCTGCTCGCGCACCGTTGCTCCGACCACGAGTCCGTGTCTGCCAACGACCGATCAATCCTCCGGCGCAAACGCCTCCTCTCGCCGGTTAGCGTCGCGTCGCTTCGCGCCGCACGTTTCGTTAAACAACAAAATACCCACAAACAGATTCAGGATATATTAGACCCTGCAGGACACTAGTTACGAAGCACAAACGATAACTACCGAATTGTTTAGGTAGGCACAACACAATAAATAGTGCCGATTGCCTCCTTAGCTACTAGTCTGGTTGGTTTGCAAGAAAATTTACTTTGCAGCCCTGATGCTGCTGACTCAACGCTGTCGTCGTTGGCGATAGCATCGAGAGACTCTCGACTGTTTGTGCCTTGCGTTTGCGAAGGCAGCCGAAGCAGACGACGCAATCCTATATAGAAAGTTCACTCACGGAACGAGTAGTTCCTTATTGGTATTCGGTGTGTATCCAGGAAATAAAACTGATAAGTTAGAGGTAAGATTAAACTAGGCCATAGTGTCAGAAATTCACCTTTATGATGAAAACTTTTTAAGCTAAGTTATTTTGCATTATTGGCGCTATTATATTTTCACTGACGGTGCTAATTACATGAACACTGAAACTTCTGCTCTCACCAGTGATCCCAATGTTCCAATGTCCAAAGACACGGTAGATTCTCTGAGTAGTTTCGAAGCTATTTTCGAGAGAAAACGAATGCTAGCTAGAAGTATTTACAGGTTTTGTCCTATGCATTGAAACTGGTTGACTAACGCAAGGTCCTCGAAATGTATATGCGATAGGTATAGCTAGAAATGCAGCGGTTGTTAGCATATTGCTGTGTGCCAACGCGGGGCGGCGGTAAACTTTGAAAAACAAGACATCACAATTGTATAGCATGAGTACTTTTAAAATATTTTTTCATAATACTTTGGTAGCACAATTAAAAAAAGTAGCCAAAGCATTCTTGATTTGTTATCTGTTTTCCATAGTTTACAACAGTTAACGGAACTGTAATCTAAACGTAACTGACTTAAGTTAACATTTATATTCGAAGCTTCCTGCAGCGCTCCATCTAATTATAGGAGATAAATGAGAGAGTAATAGCACAAACAACACCGCAACGTTATCGCATATCAACTAAAAATAAATATTTTTTTCTGCAGAAAATTGCTAAGTTAATCCTTGAAAAGTTACTTAAATATAAATAAATTACTCTATTGAAAAGTAAATCAGATTGAAGGTGTGTAAGGAAGCATGCATAACATAAAATGTTCGTAAAGAATCTTTTTTTAGGAATAGGACTTATGAAAGGTTAGAACTTAGATATATCTTTTGATTAGATATCGATACGTATTTATTGTTTAACACAAGTGTGTATATTTTAGTTTTTCAGAAACAAACATTATCTCGTGCGCAATTAACTGAGTAATCTTATTAAAATAACAAAAATGAATTTATTAGGCATCCGAAGTCCTTACATAAATAACAACAAGTAGAGACTTGGATTTGAAGCTTATGAAAAGCAAACGCTGATGACCCGTTAAGATATATTTTCTCTGTTGATTCAGAACTACTAATCGCTCTAAATATTTGAAAACTAATTATGTCTATCATAACTAACGTAGAGAATGGCTAAGAAAAACTCGTCAAGGGTCTTGCACCAGTATAAACACCAGAACCTGCGTTGTACAAATACCTGTTTTGTAAGTAACTGTATTTCAAGCTCAGAAGATCATAACTGTGATTAAGGCAAATTCCAAGACAAATACGTTTTAATAGTGTCAGTAGTTGGATTTTTTGCTAATAACATTAGCGCTCCTGTTATCTGTAAATATGCCTTTTAGGCACCAAATATTAGAATTTTACATTAAATGTAATCTTTGCTGTTACCGGTTCCACTTTTTTACTTCGGAATAGTGAAAAAAGCAGTATTCTATTAACACTATGATGTTGCCATGATATCAACAAACGCGGCATATTTCAAAATGTCTTATTGTATAACCATAATGTCGAGAATGGCCATTTGATGGCAATCTGATAGACTTCAAAGACTTCATGAATGCTCACCTCCGTTACCAGAAAATTTACGCTTAAGTCCATTTTGCAGTAGCCTCCAGCAGTCGATGTCTGTGCAGTTGGTCAACTGGATCAATAATCCCGAGCTTTTTTCTGTTTGGATTCGCCGTGTTCAACCGTTTTCCTATTTTCCCATACGGATTTACCCATATGGATATTTTGCGTAATCTGCAGGCGGCCTACCGAACAGCCTCATAAGATATGAACTCAATCCGTTGTTATCGGTAGTCATATCGGTCAAGATTTCAACCCGTAACTTAGATATACAAAAGGGAACCTTTTTCCTAGCATCATGGAGAAACTGACGTACGTCCTCTTGCCGACCGGCTTTTACCGAATCAACAAAGACTTAGAGAAAAACGTAAGGCTTTAATTATATTCAACAAGACATATTATCAGGAATTTTCTAAATGGTGCTAGCCAACCAACGAACTTTTGTCAAGAAAGTTAACGTATAAGTCGTCGCTACGGCTATCGTCCTACGATCTGAGAATTTTGTATACTTTGCGACAAAATATAACCTCGCAGTATTTTTTCTGCAATCTATAATTTGCATTAGTTGCTTGGACCTGACGGCGGTTCATGGTGAATTTGGGACCCATTCCTTCTTAAATATTTTAGCGGACACACCGTCGAAGGTAGTTAATGGCTGTAGAGATAGATCGGTCCATCTTAGAACTCAG